>NC_133298.1:3175799-3211739 GCF_005239225.2 Populus alba | reverse complement strand
CACTTTTTCAAAAATTGAGTTTTATTATATATGCATTTACACCAAGCACTTCCCGCTTTCAGGAATCCTGAAGCGGATCTCCTACAACATCACATACATCTAGCATCAAGAATAAATGGCCAAACTTGAACGAGCATGTAATATCTATGGAAGAAGAAGAGTGGGATGAAAGCAATATCAGTAAATTCACCAGGCTAGTAGAACAACAGGAACAGACTTGGAAGCCTGCCACGAGGAACTCGAAACTATCAATGTGGGCAATGGTCAGCTCAGGAAAGAGTTGAAAATAGGTACCTTAATTACTTCCGAACAAAGGATAAAACTGATCACCCTATTTACAAGAATATTCGGATGTCTTTGCTTGGTCATATGAAGATATGCCCGGTTTGGATACAAGTATTGTAGAACACAAGATACCGTTGGAAAGAAGGGTATAGCCAGTCAAGCAGAAACTGAGGAGGGCCACCCGGACGTCTGGATCAAGGTCAAGCAGAGCTCGAAAAGCAATGGGATGCTGGCTTTCTAGAATAGTTAGATATCCGCCAATGGGTATCTAACATTGTTGTGTGCCTAAGAAGAAGGGAAGATTAGAGTTTGTGTAGATTTTCGGAATTTGAATAGAGCTAGTCCTAAGGATGATTTTTCCTCTACCACACATAGATGTTTTAGTGGATAACGCTGCCCGAAGTTCCACTTATTCCTTTATGGACGGTTTTTCAGGATACAATCAAATAAAAATGGCTCCCGAGGATAAGGCAAAAACAACTTTTGTCACACCTTGGGGACCTACTGCTACAAAGGTCATGCCATTTGGGTTAAAGAATGCGGGCTTGCAACATATCAAAGAGCAATGGTGACTCTATTCCACGACATGATGCACAAAGAAATTGAGGTGTATGTAGATGATATGATTGCCAAGTCTAAAAAGGAACAAGATCATGTGGAAGTTTTAAGGAAGTTATTTGAGAGGTTGAGGAAGTATGAACTAAGGCTTAATCCTGCAAAATGTTCATTCGGAGTTAAATCGGGCAAGCTGTTGGGATTTGTGGTAAGCGATAGAGGCATAGAGGTGGATCCAGACAAAGTAAGGGCCATTCAAGCTATGTCATCCCCTAAGACGGAGAAAGAAGTAAGAGGATTTTTGGGAAGGTTGAATTACATTGCTCGATTTATAGCTCAGCTAACAACAACATACGAGCCTATATTCCGACTACTAAGAAAAAAGAACTCGGGAACCTGGAATGAGGAGTGTGAGGAGGCATTCAATAAAATCAAGCATTATTTACAAAATCCACCTTTACTGGTACCTCCTGTATCAGGGAAACCTCTAGTATTATATCTAACCGTAACTGAAGTAGCCATGGGATGTGTATTGGGTCAGCATGATGAAACCGGAAGGAAGGAAAGAGCTATTTATTACTTGAGTAAGAAATTCACTGAATGTGAGTCCAGATACACGGAGATAGAAAAGCTGTGTTGTGCATTGGTGTGGGCGGCAAAGAGGTTACGACATTACATGTTATACTATACCACTTGGTTGATTTCAAAATTGGATCCTCTGAGGTATATTTGTAATAAGCCTTTTCTCTCAAGTCGAATTGCAAGGTGGCAGGTTTTATTGGCAGAATATGACATAGTGTACATGACAAGGAAAGCCGTAAAAGGGAGTGCCATTGCAGACCATCTGGCCGATAATGTGTTGAAGATTACGAACCTTTGGATTTTGATTTCCCTGATGAAGATATATCGTCAATAGAAAAGGAAGAAGAGAAGACAGATTGGTGGACCATGTTTTTTGACGGGCATAAATGTACATGGTAACGGGGGCAGGGGCGGTAATAATCTCTCCTAATAAGAAACAATACCCAGTTTCGGTCAAACTACATTTGAGTGCACCAACAATACAGCTGAGTACGAAGCTTGTATACTCGGTTTAGAGCGGCATTGGAGTTAAAGATAAAGAAGATAGATGTATATGGGATTCAATGTTGATCATCTGCCAGGTTAAAGGGAAGGCAAACCAAAGAGGAAAAGTTGAGGCCGTACCAGGAATACCTATCCATGCTAGCAAAGGAATTTGAAGAAATTAGATTCACCCATCTAGGAAGGGAGGGGAACCATTTTGCGGATGCTTTGGCCACACTAGCTGCTATGACTACCATTGACCTCAAATGCAAGGTACAACCGGTTACACATTGATATTAGAAATGATCCAGCGCACTGTTGTTTAGTCGAAGGAGAGGTGGGACGGACAACCTTGGTATTACGATATCAAGAATCTTGTGCGGAATCAGGAATATCGGTGGGAGCTTCTAAAACGGATAAGAAAACCTGAGAAGGTTGGCTATAGACTTCTATTTAGATGGAGAGATTTTATATAAAAGATCATTTGATGGTACCCTGTTAAGGTGTTTGGATGAAGCAGATGCTAGAAAGGCATTAAGAGAGGTCCATGAGGGGATTTGCTCAACCCATGCTAGCGGGCACATGATGGCAAGGAAAATCCAAAGGGCTGGTTATTTTTGGATGACACTAGAAAAAGATTGTATCAACTATGTCAGAAAATGTCACAAATGTCAAATTTACAGTGATAAGGTCAATATGCCACCAGCTCCTCTGTTTAACTTAACATCTCCATGGCCTTTCGCGATGTGGGGAATTGATGTGATTGGACCTGTAAACCAAAAGCGAGCAATGGTCATAGATTTATCCTCGTGGCTATTGACTACTTCACAAAATGGGTAGAAGCCGGGTCATTTGCTCATGTGACACAAAAAGTGGTGAAAGAAATTTATTGAGAGAGATTTGAATATGTCGGTATGGTCCCCCAGAACAGATTATAACTGATAATGCCCAGAATTTCAACGGCAAGATGATAATAGAGCTCTGCACTAAATGGAAAATCAAGCATTCCAATTCTTCGCCATATAGACCAAAGATGAATGGGCGTAGAAGCTGCTAACAAGAATGTCAAAAAAGATTGTTCAGAAGATGGTAGTCACCTATAAGGATTGGCATGAGATGTTACCATTTGCCCTTCATGCATATCGCACCGCAGTTCGAACCTCAACAGGGACTACCCCATATTCTTTGTATACGGTATGGAGGCAGTGATGCCTTTGGAAGTGGAAATCCCATCGTTAAGAGTGTTAATAGATTCTGAGATAGAAGAGGCCGAGTGGGCCAGAGTGAGATACGAGCAATTGAACTTGATCAGTGAGAAGAGGATGGCCGCAATATGTCATCACCAACTTTACCAGAAACGAATGGCTAAGGCGTATGATAAGAATGTTAGACCGCGTATGTTTCAAGAAGGGGATCTAGTATTGAAGAAAATATTGTCATTACCGGGAGATGATCGAAGCAAAATGGGCACCAAATTATGAGGGTCCTTATGTAGTAACAAAAGGCATTCTCAGGAGGAGCGTTGAAGTTAGCTAGAATGGATGGAGAAGACCTAGCTCGGCCTGTGAATTCTGACTCTGTAAAAAGATATTACACTTGATGTAGTTCCCTAAATTAATAAAGCAAAGTTTGGCCATTGATTTCTTTCCTTTGTGCATTGATCTCACAACAATCATTTTTTGCATTAATCCCAACAGTGCATCTCCTCACTCATTTTAAAAAGTTTAGCATCGACTGAACGAATTCTTCTCTATATAAAAGCTCAAACTAGGATCACACCTCTACACTGGGGGCAATACAAGATGTTTTATGAAAAGTTTTTACGGAAGCCTATAGATTTGAAACCAAGCTAAAAGCATTTGACAAAAGCAATGACATAAAGCAAGAACAAGTCTTACATTTTGAGAAAAGGGCTACTTGAGGAAAGTCAAATACTTTTTCTCCAAGAATATGATAAGAAAAAAGGCAACACGAGAAATGAATCCGGCATACGACTTCAAAAGCACGCTCATGTTACGAGGAAGTCTCATGAACATAGAAAAGAGGATGGGGGCCTATGTTTCAAAACCAGGTACGAATGCATGCATTGCATCTAATCATAAAGTCATTGCATGTATGTTTTTTTATCGTTACAGGAGGAGATCTTAGTGCATTCTAACGAGATTGTGGACGAAGAAAGAATTATTGGTGAAGTTGAGTCTAGAACAGAAAAAAGAGAAGATATATATTTTTTCAGACCCTGCCAACAGGAAGAACGACATCGATAGCAATTGGTAAAAGGGAATCGTCAGATGAGATTCCAAGTGGTTTGGTTAAAAAAAGATCGCAAGAAGGGATCTCGTTTTTCGATGAAGATCGCCAGAAGGGACTTCATATTTCAGCTTTGAATAAAAGGGAATCGCCAGATGGGATTCCATGTTGTTTGAGATCGCCAGAAGGGATCTCGTGTTTCACTATTTGGAGGTCGCCAGATGAGATCTCGTATTTCATGTTGGTTAAAAGGGATCGCCAGATGGGATTCCAGGTTGTTTGAAATCGCCAGAAGGGGTTTCGCATTTCACTATTTTGGTGAGGTCACGGATGGGACCTCATACTTCATGTTTTGTTAATAGGAATCCCAGATGGGATTATGAGTTTGATTAAAGGAGATCGCCAGAAGGGATCTCGCATTTCGATATTTTTCAAAAAGGGTCGCCAGAAGGGACCTCATATTTTCATTTTTGTTAAAGGGAAATTTCCAGATGGGATTCCGATGGCCGAAGAGGATTGTTGTAAAGAAAGAGTTTCAGATCGATCCAGCTTCGACCAGATCAGTTTTCGGAGTTTAGTTGGACTGTCTTTATAAAACTTACTGCGCAAAACCTTCGCTCCGTAAGCTCTATAAAGAGGGGCATCTGTTGTAACCCATTTTCGGGTCCCCGCAAAAAAAAAAAAAAAAATAAATAGCCAAAGAAGGTTAGAAAATGACAAGAGCAGAAGCGCTCGGAAAATGGTCAGAAAATTGGTCAAGAGTATAAAGATACAAAGATTGGATTTTTGACAAAATATTCTTGAAGACGAGAACCCTATTGAGAAGAAAATTTGAATTTTTGAGGAGAGAAGCCCCAAATTTGGATGTTTATGGGTTTAATTGATTTTTTATTGGATTTATAGGGATTTGATTGCAAGAAAATTGATTTTTTTAAGTCAATTTGGGGCTTTTAAATTGAAGAAATTAAAGTTCTGGGCCAAATTATGATTTTTAGGAATTTATTAAGTCAAATCAGGGGCTTAATTGCATAAATATTGAAGTTTAATGGCCAATTAGGGTTTAATTGTGAAAATCCGAAACCAGGGACCAATTTGGAAAAGGCGCAAAGATAGGGGGGCTGTTTGGAGTTGATTGAGGGGCCTAATTGAAGAAATTGGAAGTTTATTGATCAATTGAGGGCTAAATTGCATAATTTAGAGGCCAAGGACCAAAGTGGAAAAAGGCCGGCCAACTTGGCGGACCAAGACCGAAATTGTCAGGGACGCAATTGAAAGAACAAAAATAATTGGGGGACTGATGTGAACGTTGGCGCATTTCTGGCGCCAAATTTAATTGAAACGCGCGTTTTCTCCAAAACGACGCCGTTTCATGCGTTTTAAAAAAAAAAAAAAAAAAAAAAAAAAAAAAGACCCAAACGGTGCCGTTTTTTGAACGGCACTGTTTCCTCTTCTTCCCCCCCGCAGGCGTAGCAGAGGAGAGGAAAACCGGGGTTTTTGTCCCCGCCTCTCTCCTCACGTGCCATGGCCCGACGCCCCACACTTTTGGACCCCCGAAGCCGAAGCCGCTGGCCGACCACCCGCCCGCGCCACCGAACCCGAGAGAAGCACCTTTGGCCAGCGGCGCCTGGCCGACCAGCACGCCTTGTTCCCCCATGCATGCCCCGATATTGCCTATAAATAGAGAAGAAGCAGAGTGAGAAGAGGGAGAGGACCGATGGAGTGACCCGAAAAAAAAAAAAACAACAAAAAACGAGACAGTTGAGAGAGAGAGGAAGAGAGAGAAACACCATAACAGAGGAGAGAGTTACCAAAAAAAACCCAAGAAAAAACCGAAAGCAAAGGGAAGGTTTGAAACCGGAAGGGAAGTGAGAAAACCGAAACCAAGCAAACGAACCGAGAGGACGTCGCCGGACCACTTGGAATTCGCCGTGAGGAGTCGACAGGAGTAGGTCACTGCCACCGCCTCCACCGCAGCACCGCCAGCAAGCCATCGTCTCCGCCGCGCCAGGTACGCCTCCTCCCCTGCACCTTTTTTTTTTTATCTTGTTTTATTTCTTGCCCCTGCATGCAGAATCGTTTCTGCATGCAGGAGACACGGGGGGGGAAATAATTCCCCCCCCGTTCATTTCTTTTTTTTCTTTTGGGCCAGACGGGGTCTGGCCCAATGATTTGGGGCTGGGCCGGTCTGGCCCAGATTGCGGGTCTGGGCCGGTCCGGCCCAGAAGACAAGACACTGTTGGGCCGAGTCCGGCCCAACGTCTTTTGGGGCTGGAGTCCGGCCCAATTAATTGGGCCGGCCCAGCCCATTTAATATATTATATTATATTATTATATTATTATATTATGCATGTGTGTGTATATATTTTTTTTTTTCTAAAAAATAAAAAAAAAAATATAAAAAATAAAAAAATTTGAAAAGTAAAAAAAAAGTATATTGTTGTTCTTGGTATATATTGATTTGTTTTTTTAATACTATGGGATATAATTTCAGTATTTAAAAAACACCTGTTTTCGTAAAAAAAAAAAATGTTTTGTTTTCATGCATACGGCCAATACACTAGCACGTTTTGAATGTTCTTTTATAAAAAAAAAAAAATATTGGAAGCTTTTGAAAAATGTGTTTTCGCATAGATTTCTTAAACACAAAAATCATTTTTTGCATTTTGTGATTTTACAACCCGTTTGTAAAACTCCAAAGGGTATTGGCCAATATTCCAAAAAATATAAAAATCTTATTTTGGAGGAGAAGTTGTGATTATTGTTCACCGCTAATGTTTGATGAAGAAATCCTTAAAAGGGACGAACATCCAAAATATTATCGGGAGTAATAAATCAACGCACATGTTTGAAAAGAAGCTTTGGCTGCAATCGAGGATATTTTCAAAAATTTTTTTTTTCTCCACGGTTTTACGAGCCTGTGAAAAAGTAATTTTTTTAGGAATTGTGAAATTTTCTTCGTTCTTTTTTATTCTCTTTTCCTTGCGATTTACGAGTGACGGGATTTAGAAAACACCAACACCATAGACTATAGAGCAAACCAAACACCAAGCAGCTTACCTTAGGTAGGGCGTATTAGGGGTGCTAGTACCTTCCCTTTACGCAACCAGTCCCTGCCTTAGAAATTTCTGAAAAGACCAGTTAGGGTTCCTAGTGACCAATACTAGATGCGACTCCAAAGAACCAAATCCTTAGAACACAACGAAAATCGCCAGCCGATGTCGTGCCTTCATAAATTTTTTGTAAAGGGGGGTGTGACACATGCTATAAGCACAGTACTTTTATGAAGATGGAAAAATATTAATGAAGGAGGAGAAAAGGTTTTGTATCTTTGTTTTCCCTACGTACCTTTACTCTCTCGTCTGCTTGTTCAACTTCAAGTTTGATATATATATAAAATATTGACTGTGGAGGCCATGTTAGAACCTTCCTAGTCATTACAATTTACCAAAGTGCATGCCTCTATTGCTTTAACTCAATTATTACCTCTGCAGAAGAAAAAAAAAAAAAAAAAAAAAAAAAAAGGAGAGAAATCTCAGATGTGCATGCGCTTCACATGCATGATATTTGAAATTTTAGTGTAAAAACGACATCTAATTATGCAATTTACCAAGTTAATTATGATCCAAGAAATTTGCAATCCAAAAACTTGATTACGTGATTCAACAAATTAACTTATAACTTGGTTAATGGAGCTAATTAAAACTTGAGCGAACAATCTAGTCATCCTGATTTTTTTTTAATTAAACTATAATTTTAATATAAAAAACCCAAAAAATCAGGGCTTTTATTTTTTTGCTGGTGCTGCTGACACAAAACAGAAATAAATTTTGATTGCTTCGCTATTAATTCCATATCTCCTTGCCTCCCAGACAAAGGAAAGAAAGAAAATAGTTATTCAAGTTTATGACTTCTAATTATAGTTTCTAACGACATTCTTGATTCACTGGTAACCATTGGAGGAGTCCATCAGTCTCCATGTTACACAAAGCATGATGCCATGATTCTGATTCTTCCATTGTCTTCACATGGACTGGCACAGAAGAACACAAAAACCCTTCGTTCAAAAGCGAAAAAAGGAAGAAAATTATTACGCCATGTTGTGAGTTGTGACTGTTAACCACTACTGCCTGTCATGCATGCAAGCTTGCCTCTGTGAAATTTGCCAAATTAGGAAAGGTCCAAGGTTTGAACGAACAAAGATGGTAACTATGCAGGGAAACCCAGAAAGAGGTTGAGCCCAATTCCCTATGGAAAAGACGAAGTGCATGCATCCATGGTAAAAGCATGTCAAAATCAGAGCACTCATGCTCGTCACTTGGCCGTCGGCTCATTGCACATAATAGCCTTTTATTAAATTTCTAGGGAATTACTCAGTGCATATGCTTTGCATCGGTCCAGTGTTGATAATCATTACATTTATGGAATTTTTATTTTGTATAAATCCAACCATTTTGAAACTCATCAGCATGCATGGATTTTAACCTAATCTTTGACTTTAGGCACAAAACTTGCTTAGCAACCCAGTTTCTTGTGGGTGTGGTTAATTAGTAAAGATAATCCCTAATTAGTCATTAATCCACTTACCATTAAAGGATACGTACAAGAGGAAAGAATTAAGACGTCAATGTGTTCAGTCAAATTGGACTAAATTCTTTCATAAACTAAAATCCTCGTAAAAATTAATCTAACCAGAAGATATATAAATTAAATTAGATTTATTTGATTTTTATAAAACCAAATTCGATCGAATTTGACTGATTGATTCGGTTTGGTTCTAAAATTTCAAGAAAAAATTAGTTAATTTGATTACTTTTTAAACTAGACTAAACCGTTTGAAATGATTTTAACCTCTACTTGTACTTTGGAGCACTGTGAAAATGCTATAGAAAAGTGCTAAAAAAGCAAAAATGTTAAAGCTAATAATGTAATAGATTTAGGAGAGGTCAATTTGTATTTTTTTTAAAAATTCAAATTTATTTTTTATATTATTATTTTTGTGAAATACATGAAAATAATTAGAAATATAATTTTCTTCATAAATTTACATTAAAGGTTTGTTCCTCTTAAAAACAATTGCAATGAAGAAGTTTTCTTATATAAATTAAATTAATTTATATTAAAGCCAGTAAACACGTCGAAAACTGCTTTAAAGCCATCATTGTTCGAATCAGACCGTCCAGGTAAAAGAATAACATGAGCATATTGTTGGTCTAAAATTAGAAGCAGTTTTACGTCCACTTCAACTTATGCACTCCAGAGTTCACATGGTTCCAACAGCAAAACTTGGGTGGCCCGTCATTTATATATATATATAATATATATAAAAGAAGATGTTAAAGTTTAGGTAGATAGAGATCGAGTGGAAAAATCAAGGGAAAATATTGAAAAAAATCATGCACCCTCTCTCGTCATTCATGCTGATTCTCAATTCTACAATTCGAAGATCTGTGTGCTTCACCAAATAATTGTTGAGGTGTAGTCTTTTCGTAATAGCACATCTAGGTGCTTCACCAAATATTCTGTTAGTTTCCTTTGTGTTTTTTCTAAGCATTAAAAAAAATTAATAAGTTATTCTAGAAGTGTTTATTTTCGGTCGATTTAATAATTTTTATAAAAAATAATTAAATTAAAATTATTTTTAATAAAACTGAATTGATCAATTTTTTAAAATTCTAATCAGTTTCATCAGTTTTTTTAGTTTGATTATTTTTTTTATTTTCTTAATTTAATTAATTTTTTAATTTTATTACTCATAAAGTATTTTCATCAAGGCCATGCTAACATTGAGCTAGTCAAATATTTATATTATTAAACCATTGAACGCTTCCAATTAGCAAGAAACTTGCAAAACAAAAAAAAAATTGTTAGATTGCATGGGAAGAAAATTAAATAATCATGTAGAGATGATAAATGAAGTTGTAAATAAAATTGTAAAAGAAGACGAATAAATTACGTAATGAAAAAAAGCATATCGAAGTTTAAAAAACAATAAACTTATAAAAGAATAAATTGAAAGAAAGATATGTATTGCATAAGACTTGAGAAAGTTTATATTAAAATTATTATATCGAAGTAGTCTAAAGAAAATAGAAATAGATTGCAAACGACTTAACAGGAAAATTTAAAATTAAAAAAACTCGTAAACTCGTCTAAAATATAATCTCCGTCATAAAATATTCAAGTCAAGCAAAATTGTCCTCCATGAAACAACATTTTTACACATTTATCTGTAATTTAAATGTTTATTTTGAGCATAATTAGAAGCCCATTAACCCTCCTAAGAGCCCAAATATTCTCAATAAACAAAACAGAAACTGGACCAGGCCTGACTATGAAATCAGCAAGCCTGTAGATATGGGCCTCCAATAAGATCAACATGTGATAAGGTAAAACTAATTTTCATTATGGAAAGTAGTTTTCGAGAAATCATTTTCTAAATTTTTTTGTGTTTGTTTGTTATTAGAAAAGTTGGTTAACAAAAAATATTTTCTGATCAACGAAAAACATTTTCCAGTCAATTTCAGTCAAAGAAAAATTTGGCTTGGTTTTCAGGAAAATATTTTTTCTTTAGTTGTGTTTGTTTTCTGGAAAGTGGTTTCTGAAAAATCACTTTCCAAACTTTTTTGTGTTTATTTGCCATTTGGAAAGTTGGTCAATGGAAAACACTTCCCAGTAAAAGGAAAATTTAGCTTGGTTTTCGGGAGAATGTTTTCCTGAAAAATTTGGGGGGAAAACATTTTCCGGAAGTTGTGAAAAATTTAGAAATGTCATTATTTTCTGATTATATCAAATTTGATCATCAACTTTTGATTGTTATATATATTTTTGTTTTGAATATTTATTTTTTAATTTCATTTCTTAAAATTTTATTTTTATATTAACTCTGGTTCTTATTTTTATAAATTGTTATTTGCTTTTTTCTTATCGTTTTTTTATTGAAATTTTTTATCTATCAAATTTGGTCCCTCATTCTTTTGATTGTCATTTATTTTATTTGAAATAATTTATGAAATGTTGATTATTATTATTTTAATTTCTTCATTTTTTTAATTTTTTAGATTTGATCTCTATTATTTTGATTATTATTTATTTTATTTGAGATAATTTATGAAATTATATATTTTTTTCAATTTCATTCTCATTCAACTTTTTAATTTGTAAGATTTATTCCTCATTATTTTAATAAACTTGAGAAAAATAAAATATTAATAAATTATTTTCCAGCTTATTTTCCATAATAAAACCTAACACTTGAAAAAATATTTTCTAACTTATTTTTCATTACATTACCAAAATATCAGAAAATACTTTTTTTAAAATTTATTTTTCTGAAATTTATTTTTTTAAAAAAAAATTAATTTTCAGCAAACAATCGTTAATTAAACAATCATTTTAAAATTTTAAAATTAGTGGATGTATATATAAATTAGTTCGACACTTACATTAATTACACTTACATTAATTAATAAATAAATAAATAAATAAAATAAAACCCAATTCCTCGTCTCCTTCCTCCTCGTCTTCCTCACATTCGCCCTGTCACTCTCTTATTCACAGCCCAAACACTCCGTTTCTCTCGCACAACACTCTCTCCGCTTCCTATTCAGGTAACTAAATTTCCTCCTTCTCAAATCTCCACCGTCGGATCTCTCTCACTCAAAATCAAATTTCAGCCATTGATCCATCGAATTTCAATCCGCGATCTCATGATTTTGTTATTACTATCCCACTTGTGCTTGCCTGTCAGATCTGATATTTTAAATCGTTGAATGAATTCGTAATTTTCCTTGGTTTTCTCAGAAACCAAACATGCCCATTACGTGATCTCGCTGTTTAGTTAGATCTGAATTTATCTCTTCGTAGATCCGTGCAATTTATATTTTGATTAGATAAATTTGTTATTTAATTTCTTTTGGTTCTGTTCTGTAGGTGTTAATTTCTGTGCCAGTTACATCAGGATGGTAAGATTTTTTTCCTCCTCTTTTGCTTGTTTTTATTGAATTAAAATAATTTATTTCGGTGGTAAAATCTAGTTTTGATTCAATGTAGGTTGTGCTTGCGGCTTCTATAGTGAGCAAGAACGGTAAAGGTGAGTTTCTTGCGTTTAATATTTTTTCTGTTAATTCCCCCCCCCCCCGGTAAATTTCGAATGCAATAAGTTAAAAATGTTTAGTGTGTTTTATTTTAATCTGAATTAACATTCATTGTTTCAATTGCACGTAAATCTGTAAAGCACCGCACCCTTTATTAATGATTTTTATTAATGTTTATAAACTAGGTGTGCAAATCTTGAGAATTACCATTATAGATATATGTTTTGCTCAGATTTGAGCATCGCGGGTCCTGTGTGTATCGGGAGGCATTTTCTGTGGTTCCCATAAATGTTGAGATTTGAGCAGGTGTATGGTGCAATGTTGGTGCTGGAGGTTCTTTCATTTGTTGAGCTAGTTAATCGTGGATTTGATTTGGGATTAATATCAGTAACTGTGTTGTTGTAGTGAGGCTTTTTTGTCTTGTGTGTTGCTCTGCTTGATATTTTTTGGGTTGGTTCACTTGCAGTGCTTGTTTCGAGGCAGTTTGTGGACATGTCTCGGATAAGAATTGAAGGTCTCCTTGCTGCTTTCCCCAAGTTGATAGGGTCTGGAAAGCAGCATACTTATGTTGAGACTGAGAATGTGCGTTATGTTTACCAGCCAATAGAGGCTATGTACTTGCTGCTTGTTACGAATAAACAGAGCAACATTCTTGAAGATTTGGACACTCTGAGGCTGCTCTCTAAACTGGTATCTTTCTTTCATTTGCCTTTTTTTTTAGCAGCTTCATGTTCTTAAAATGGGACATTAAAATGTTTTATACTCACATTGGATGCTAAGGAGTTGAGTTGGCTCCTGGCTGCCCCCTTTTTTTCACATGCTTTGTGTTCATGTTTGCTATGTTTCTTTATCTTTTTTATGCTTGATGGCTCCTTGTACTATTCGTACTAGATTTTAAAAGCTTTGAAACATGATTTTATTTTCTATGATATTCATTTTCATTAATGTACATATAAAGGCTTTAAGTTGATTCCTTAAGTTTGCTTCTAGGTACCTGAGTATACCATGTCTCTTGACGAAGAGGGTATTTGTCAAACAGCTTTTGAGCTGATCTTTGCATTTGATGAGGTTATCTCTCTTGGGCACAAGGAAAATGTTTACTGTTGCCCAGGTTAAGCAGTACTGTGAGATGGAGAGTCATGAAGAGAAAACTGCACAAGCTGGTATTGCAGAATAAGATTGATGAGACCAAGCGTTTAGAATGAAGGAAGAAGCTAGTAAGATTGACCAAATGAAGGTATCTATTTATTATAGCTCCACAAATAATACCTGCAGATTTATGTCCTGTATACAGCACTATTAATATTTCTCATTTTTTTCTTCTTCTTGTAGATTGAAAAGAATAGAGGTAATAAAAGGAGGTTTTATGTCTTCAATGGGCTCTGAAGAATTGAGAGCAGCTTTAATGATATGAGCATTTCCAGTGGCGGAGGAGGTGGTTTTGGAAGTGGATCTGGGTTTGGATTGACCAGTGATGTTGACTCATTTTCCAGCAAGCCTAAAGGTTTGTTTCTGCATTTCTGGCCAACTATAGACATTGCTTCTGATTTGATAACTAGCAGATTAGATTTGTCTGGTAGATGTAAGTATGATTTGTAATAACTCTTAAAAGTTTCTAAGAAAAAATGTTTTTACACTTGAACTTCTTGACTGTTTGAAATTTTTTAACGAGGTTATAAATCCTCATCTAGTTAATTCTGTTTGCTGCAACCTATTTTTGAACATTATTATTTGAATTGTCTCTGGAAAATATGGTTTCAATTATTGGGGAGTTTACTTTTGATTGAATATATCTGGCATCACCAGGTCGTCAACCTTCATCTGCCACTGCTCCTCCCAAAGGCCTTGGCATGAAGCTCGGCAAAACCCAAAGGGCAAACCAGTTTTTGGAATCCTTGAAAGCAGAAGGTGAAATGATCGTTGAAGATGTGCAGCCATCAAAGTCAACCCAGTATACACCAGCTGCTCAAAAACTAACTGATCCTGTCACTTTGACTGCTGAGGAGAAACTCAATGTCACTCTAAAACGGGATGGTGGAATGAGTCACTTTGATGTTCAAGGGCATTTATCACTTCAAATTCTTAACCAAGAAGACGGACTCATCCAAGTTCAGGTCTGTCATCTATCTCATTCTCTCTTGCAATCTCTGTCTGTGTGCCCACACACATGATTTAGGTAACGAAAAAATTGAAAAGAAAAACCATTACATGATTATGAAAAGAAATATTTTGTCTCATCAAGTGAGAGATGACTAGGCATCCACGACTTTAAACTATGAGAACTTCTAAGTTTGCACTGGGAAATTTCTTTACCATCATCTCATATTTGTGAGCAAAAGGGTTTCTACCATTTTCCTAGTTTTGCTATTGTGTCTTAGCTGAATGCTCATCTTTCCACATCAGCCACATCAATTTATTACTGTTCTTTTTCACCTAACTTGAATTTACCTAAACATTTGAAATGCTTAAACTTAATCGAACTAGGTTGGCTTCCTAATTTGATCTATATCATTTGCGGCCATGGTGGGATGTTGCTGAAGGGTTGGATCATTTATAGTAAATCACACTGCCCCCTCCGATGAATAAACTGCTTTTAAATAGTTTGTTTCCATGTCTAATAGTGGCTGCTTAACATCTACAGATAACTAGATTTTGATTTGGCAAGAGCATCAAGCATTGAGTAGAATGTATTTACATGGCTTTGGTTTTGAAGTTATTGTGGTAGCTTCTATGCTAGTTCTTATTGACATTATTATTTTTGCTTTGTTTTGCAGATTGAAAACTGGGGGAATCCAGGTGTCATTTTTCAAGACACATCCTAACGTGAACAAAGAATTATTTGCTAATGAAAACATTTTGGGCTTGAGGGATCCCAGCAGACCTTTCCCCGCTTGTCAAACTGGGGATGCAGGTGTTGGTCTTTTGAAGTGGAGAATGCAAAGTGTTGATGAGTCAATGGTGCCGTTGACAAGTGGGTACAAATCTGAAGCAGCAGTTTATCTGATCACTCTACACTTTCTGCTGTTTGCTCTAATGTTATGTTTAATTCATGCATATTGCAGTCAATTGCTGGCCATCTGAGTCTGGAAATGAAACATATGTCAGCATCGAGTATGAAGCGTCATCCATGTTTGATCTACGAAATGTTGTGATCGCAGTTCCTCTACCAGCCCTTCGAGAGGCACCAAATGTTAGGCAGATTGATGGGGAATGGAAGTAAGAACTTTGCTCCATTATATTCTCTTTCATTGGTGTATCAGGTTGAAGTTAGTTTGGTGGAGATCAATATGTTGGGGGAAATACAAATCGTATCTGATTCTGATGTTATTCTTTCCTTTCTGAACATTTGGCTTTTACTAAAGTGAGATGAAATGCATGAAATTGTTAATCTAGAAATTTGATATGGAAATGTCTGTTAAAGTTCCTTAAAATTATATTTCAACACGAATTAAATTAAAAGCCAGAAGGATTGCCATTCAGGTATATGGGGGGTAAATCCGAGAAGCCCTTAGGTGGAGGAATCATATGATATTTTCACCTTAGCTGTAAGTGTTTTCTGCTGGGATGCCGCATGCCCCTAGGAATTCTTTGAAATCACGTGATTTTTTTGGAAGATTCTTTTGATGTTGTTGATGCATGCTATTTTATATCTACTGATAACCAATGTGTGCCATACTCTTCATCTCCTACTTTTCACGGTATACATAATATCAGGCGAAGTGGCCATTCAATACTATTCATTATTTTCAATCCTGCAGGTATGACGCAAGAAATTCCATCCTAGAATGGTCCATTCTTCTCATTGATAACTCAAACCGCAGGTAAGCAAATGTTAGGAGTATTTTTTATCACTTCAGACCCTGTGCTTGATATTTGAAAAATACACCTGGTTCTAGGGTTTCTTATAACGTGCCATAATCTTTGTGGACAGTGGATCAATGGAGTTTGTTGTGCCATCAGGAGACTCATCGCATTCTTCCCCATTACTTGTTCAGTTTTTCAGCCACTAGCACATACAGTGAGCTAAAGGTTTGCTCTTGTCTAAAATCTTTTTGACTATTAATAAATGAACTTGTACCTGTATAGAAAATGGTTGCATTTCCAATTTGTGAACTATCTTCCTCTGTTGGCCTTTTTAATGATTAAAGTTGATTCAAACCCATTTGAAGATCTTCACATGTAAAACTTGCATGTGATTGATAAAATTCGCATGTAATACAAAATAAAGCTGTATAGTCAACATTACCGCCCACAGCTCATAAAGATGAATTGTGCTATCATCATTGCATGAAATCGTAGAGTTACAGTCACTGCTAGTTGTTGCAGTTTGTTATTCTTGTTCCTCTCCACTGTGTAGCGGGTAATATCAGGGATTCAAGCTGATTAAAAGCTTGATTCTTTTAGACTTTCTTCCAATTATCTTTACCTCGAGCTTCATTTTTTCTCTCTTTTTGCAGGTTGCCAATATCCTGCCCCTGAAAGGTGGAGCTCCTCCCAAGTTTTCCCAGAGGACTCAATTGATCACAGAGAATTACCAAGTAGTCTGAGTGATAGATACTTCGCTTGAATGCACCAAAGTATGAGTTATCTCCGAACTATTTAGTGTTTGTTATAAAATTTGATGAGCATGTTCGCAATTTTGAAATTATTGATCTGGCATCTAATGCACTTAATTCTGCCTAATTTCTTTTTCTTATTGTTAGTGTAAATAACCTCCATGGAAACTGGCGACTTTCTCTTTTCTTATTGTTATATCTATTATTTGTAGATGATAAAGAATATATACAAGTGAGTGTGCGTGCGTGTGTTTTACATGCATGATAGATACTCGGAAGATATTGGCTCAGTCTTTTTCCCATCACTCTCTACCCATTTCCTTCACCAGCCAACAAGCGATAGTCGTACCTTTTCCTCTTAGTTTTTTAAAGACTTTAATTGTATTATAAAGACGCCGTTTTGGTGTAAGAAAATTAAACACTTTAAAGACTGTCTCATGCCTCTAAATCAATCAATCATTCTATTTATTTGTCTCCATACCATAATTACTCCAACAGCCCCAATGCTATTCTGCTTCCTAGAAAATTATCATTTGATGACAATAATCAGCATCTTAAATCTTATTACATGTATTATTTAAATACAATTTACTATAACTGATAATGACCCAAACATATACTTGTTTACAAGTATATAGATGAGCACAAGTAACTCTACATACATGAGCTGCTATGTTGGTTCCATTGGAGGTCCAATAAGCTTTAGGCTACAAAACTACTATAATCCCGATGGAGTACGGTTTTCTCCATGAGATGGATGTGCTCCAAGTATGTCTTCTTCTGGATACCATGGTCTGCTCTGTGGGTTCTGTGGCATATTCATTTTTTCAAGCCTTCGAATTTCCTGATCTTTAGAACTAAGGAGTCCCTTATAGTACTGTATTTCCCTGTCTTTGTGAGCTACTTGTTCCTCAAGGACACGCATTTCCTTCATACAACGTTGGCATGTTAGGTCTCCATGGGGATTTCTTTCTAGTAAAGCTTCTTGATCCTCTCTCAAAAAATCATCAGGCCTAGTTACCTGGAAAAACAATATATAAATGTAAGAAACAATTCAACAACATGCAATAGCTTGAAAGATAACAAAAGCCATAGTTGGATTGGTCCTCTGTGTTGGCTACAGCTCACAATAGTTTCAAGTTGAATTTCGTTAATACACCCAAACCTCTCTTCTTTCAAACTGTGTAAGATCTTCAAATTGGAGGTTTTGGAAAGCACCTTCTTTTGGGCTCCACTCACCAGTTATGTAGATAATTTTGAAAAACCAAATGAACCTCGTCCAAGTAAGGAACCATACAAAATTCAACTTGAAATACGTTTTGGGCTCTACTAACCAAATGACTGAGTTCACCGGTTTGGAACTCTTGGATAGAAAACAAACTGAGCAAGGAACCATGCATCAAAGAAATTCATTGCACACTCACCTTTTTATTCAGCAACTTCCGGAACATCGTTTTAATCCACTGAATAATCCTCATTGGATTCTATAAGAGATTGAAACTGTTCTCTATAAGAAGCAAGCAAACTCGTGGTTATTAAAAGCAATATTCACCTATATATCTAGCTAGGGTTTGTGTTTTCAAGCCGGCTGGGTGCGTGAGAGAGCAACTTTTTTTTTTTTTTTGTTGCTGACAATATTGGTGAGAGAACACTCGAACGCTCCTCCTATATATATACTGTTTTCGGCGATCACAGACGAACAATGATAACTTTTTACGTATCTGAAGAAATTTCCGTAAAAGCGTGTGCTCAAGGACTACATACGTCAAGAAATCGAATGGACCAGGCATATGTATTGACCATGTCAAGAGAATCACTTGATCGTTGTTTTCTTTTAATGATCTATACATAGGATTAAAAACAATGACATTTTCTTCCACTGGGTAAGATGGTGGATTCACTACTTAATCATTTTGCATGGTAATTAATCAACTGATCATCCAATCTCTTCTCATCTATAGATAGATTTTGCTACTTTCATTGTTGCTTTTCAGTTTTTTTAATATGTTAATATTAAAAATATTTTTTATTATAAATAAATTTTAAAAAATAAAAAAATATTATTTTGATATATTTTTAAATAAAAAAAACAAATACTATTATACTTTTAATCATTATTAAAAAAAAAAACCCCTCTAATTATCGACGGACACTTAGATACTGACCAAGTCCTTTCCCAAGTCAATAATTCAAAGTTTCTAAAATCATACTGTTCGTATTTTTACTATTCTCGTATGGAATTTGTTGTTTAATTTTAGAAGGCTGACTTTCACAGTAGTTCGACCCATTCACGTCAGGGTTGTTAATACCGTTCCGTTTCGGCCGGAATGCCCGGAACGTCTCGTACCAGTTAAAAAAACCGAAAATAAAACGGAAACAAGTTTCACCTCGCTTAAAATCTCGAGTTGATCCGGAAATTCCGGTCAAATTTCGGCCGGAACGTTCCGGCCGAAATTCAGGTGTTCAGTTTCGGGTTAAAACCATCGAGTCAAAGACTCGAAATTAAACCCGGTACCTTTTCATTAACTGCACAGTACACCCAAAGCTAAGATGCGATCTCTTTTCTCTGTTCAAGTTCAAATCAATAAACTATAAAAACGTCCTTCCAGCACTAACCCTTTGTGCAGATAAATTATTGTTTATCATGGGTCAACAAATAATACTCTAGTGCTTGTCGTTTCTTGGACAATTAGCAATATTAAATTATTAATCTCCAAATGGGAGGATGATGACACACTAATTTTAAATTGCAAAGCCTCTGATCCTTGTCGTTTTAATTTGAAACTTTGAAAATAAATAAATAAAGTTCTTGATTGTTAACCACGCCAAAGCTTTGAATTCTACACATAGCAGGCAGAATTATATTCTTTAATTACACACAAGAAAGTTCCTAATTATTGTCATCTCATTGTCAGTGGTAGTGATTAATTAATTTGTTGTGGTATCGAACAACTTCAAAATTAATGTCATTAATTATCACTTAATTATAAGCCGAAAGGACGAAGCCATGAAAATATAATTTAATTAGCTTATTTTAAATTTATTTTTTTAAAAAATTATTAGTTTGAGTTTTATATATTTTATAAATTATAAATATATATATCAACAGTACAACTTCGAAACGGCACGTCGAAACACTCCGAAATCAAAACATTCCGTTCCAATTGAAAAAACGAAACACCTGTCGAAACAGTATTAACAACCTTGATCAACGCAGCTTAAATTCACATCCCGCGTTTCAGACAAGTTTATGTCATTTTGCCTTTATTTGGTTTTTTCTCTCTTTTTTTCTGCTAATTTATCCTAAAAAAAGAAATCATTATGCCTACTCCCGAAGTTATTAAACCTGAGTAAGGTGGCAAGGTTTGGATTGCTAGTTGAATAGATTAATCAAGATTAATAATTTCAAGATTTATATAAAAATAAATTAAATTAGCATTACTTTTTTTTTAAAAAAGAAGTTAAATCAGGTATTAATAATTGTTAATTGACTTTGGTAATTTACAGGGTAAAACACCCGTGTATTTAAGGCGTGTTAATTGACTTTGTTAATTGATTATTTATTTAAAAATATTTTTTAAAAAATTATTTTTAATAATAGTACATGAAAATGATTTAAAAATATCAAACAAAAATTTAATTTAAAATAAATTTAAAAAATTATTTTTTAAAATTATTTTTAAAATATAAAAAGCAGATCAGATTAGGTGGCGGACATAATTTCACGATAAAGAACTGTTAAGACAATAATGAGCGAAACCCATCTCTAGATGCAAATGGTTAAGCCAGCGGTCCTAAACAAACAACGATTTTTGATGGTATCGACAATTTCTAAGTATTATATGGAGACCCATCTGGATTTTTCAATTCCAAAGGCAAAAACTTCTCTCTTCTGGAATGTTTGGTTTTTTTTTTTTTAAAGTGTTTAAAAAAAATTTAAATATTTGTTTTTTCAAATTAATATTTTTATATATATGTAAATACCAAGAATAATTTTTTAAAAAATAAAATAATATTATTTTAAAAATATTTCAAAATAAAAAAATATTTTAAAAAATAACACAATCATTCTCCCTTGCAGTCTTTTAATCCATCTGCCGCCCTCTATGTTGCATTCTCTGCAGCTCTTCTTGCTTGCTCAAACTCCGTCAACGTGGATGTGAAACAACAAGGGTGGTTGATCTGGGGGATGTGAGCTTAAATTATTGCACAAATGGGCTTTTGAAGGTGAAAAGTTAATTCACGGAAAGCCATCTGTGACTGCCAACACTGTTAGCGCATATATTAGTAGGTTAAAGTTCATGCACTGTTGCTAAATTCGTCTTCTTCTTGCACTGTTGTGTCTTCTGCATCGTAGTGACTACTGACTAGGTTCTGGCAGAACCGTTCTGCAGTTAAGCATCGCTTGGATAAAATATATTCTTTTACATCTGGGTTTTTCAATTCTTTGCTGAAATATTCTTCTGGGTTTTTTCAAATCAACAAAATTGTTTCAACTGGCAATCCATCGTCCCAAAATCCATATGAATATTGGCGAAACAAAACAGACGGTCTTATGACATGGAATTCGGAAATTGATTCATCTTTTGAATTTTACTCTTCATTCATGTCTGGGAGAATTTATCTGTGGCTTATTGATTGGGATTAAGGGTTGGCTGGTGAAGGACCAAACACAGTTCTTAAGATTGTAACCATTCCACTTCTAGGTCCAAGAACTACTCGTTTGAATCACTCTTGGTTGTAAGAAAATGAAACAGATAAAGAAACTATGTGAATCAGGCAAAGCCAAATCATCAATTATGTTTTCATGACCAGTAGGTTCAAATTAAAAGCTACTTTCAGTTTAAACTTACCATCTATGTTCAGCAAGTAGCTCTCCATCCATGTAATGCATGCCTCTGCTACAATAATGTATTGCATACACTTCTATATACTTGGCAACCATCAAAAACCATGCTTAAACTTAGCTTTCATTGCTCCTGATTTCAGTCATGTTTCTCACTCTCTTGGACTTCACCTCCATTAACAGCTTGATCAGTGCCCACAAGCTGCCCGACCTTCACATATTTTTCCATGAATTTATATTCCCAGTCCTGTAAAACTTCAAGCTCAGGTTCACTTAAGCCTTCAAGGTTCCCGTTAAGATCTCGGGGGTCGAAAGACATGAGTGCTAAGGCCCTGCTAGCTTCCCTTCCGGCAAACAATGCATATGGACCACCAGGACCATAAAACATCCTGCACAGTGCACACCAAGTTGAGTTTCAGAATTGTTTTCAGGCATGACAAGTAATGTTATAAGAATTGATAGAAGGACCCAATTGAGAAATGTTTAAGCCATTAGGACCTAATTGGTAAAATTGTTATTTTGGGACCCAATTGAAAATCGTATGATACATTCGGTGCTAATTTGAAGCTTCTAAGCTAATCCGACCAGAAATGTTTATTTTACAAAACAAGAACAGCAGCAGCAATCAGAGAGAAAGAGAGGAATTACCTGGAGCGAGAGACATCATAGATCTTGCCTTTGATAGCCATGAGAAGAGGCTTATTAGGATCAGAACCATCATAAGCTCTCAATTCCTCTTCAGTAACATCTCCCAACTGAACTGGCTCCTGAATTGTTGGTGGTTGTGGTTGTGGTTCTGGTGGTGGTGGTTGGTTGGTGGCGATGCTACCACTCGCGTTGATGGGCTTCTTGTCAAACTCTTCTGGGTCCACAAACATGCTGCAAACTATCTTGTAAACCACCACCATAACGGCGGCAATCGTGAAAAACGCTGCCGGCGATAGGCCTGTGTATGCTTCCATGGTTTCCATTGCAGTTGCGTAGAGGCCCATTTCTTGAATTCCTCTCAATAATATTTTGTTAATGGGTATTGGCTTACCTAATGCTTCCGCTTTGTTATCTAAGCTTACCTACTGCCACACGAGTTGACCCTTTTCCACCAACCTTTTGTTCAAAACTTTCTTATTGATTTATTTCTCCCTCACAGAAGAAATAGAAAGCATAAAAAAATTCTTGCAATACAAGAATTTGTAATTGGATATAAAAACTTCATCCGAATAAATTTGATTAATCACACTCAATTAGCCCCATTAAATCTAAGTCAAATGAATACTAAATTTTTTAAGAGAATAAAACATCATTTAAATGAAAAAAATTAATTCAAATTGATACAATAACTTAGTGATTTAACACTTCAAATTTTTTTCTAGATTGATTTTCGAATCAGAAAATTATATTTTAGAGTGAGTATAGCTTGAATACTTATATATATATATATGAGAAATTTATTATAAATAAATAAACACTTTACTATCTAATATAATAATAGTTTTACTTTTATTTTTTTTATCTATTCATCAAATATTTTTTTAATTTTTTTTAAATAAATAAGTTGTTATTAAGCCCAAAACATTTAAGTTTGATATAGCTATCAGAACTAAATCACTTGACGTGATAGCAAATCAAGCTTCTCTAACTTGTCACATCTAAGTATTGTGGGTATAGCTTAATTCTCATATCCAAATATCTGGTAAGAAATTAAGTGGAGATTTAAATATTAACCACTTGATTTAGATTTAATAATAAAACTATCATAAGGGTAAATAAGATTGAATTGGATAGAGTTGGGCCAGACAAATTGTAAGAACTTGGTTTATAAAGAAGTCTTATGCTCAGTCCAACGAGTTTCAAGAATGAAGGCCAGTCTTCAATTAGAGTCTTAGTAGCGTTAATTAAGGCCCGAACCCTGCCCAGCCTGTCCGCGAGCCCCTGAACTCTAATGAAGAGAAAACATCATTTTATAATCCCATGTCAGGACATTTTCTCCATGGTTATAGGTTAATCATAGTTCAATAGATTTTGTTTTTTGTTTTTTTAATATTTTTTAGAATAATATCATTTGAATAATTAAAAAAACAGAAATAATATGGATTTAAATAAAAAAATATTACCAGCTTAATTTAATATATGATTTAAGATAAAATTCACTTTTATCTATCCAAACTCTAAATCAATAAATTACTGAGTTAATCTTTCAAATCAAAGTTGTTCCAGAACCATGGTTTTCTCAATTTTGTGTATGGCAAAAAATAATTTAAATTTCATTCCATATCTATCATCTACTATACAATATGACCCTTTCATCACACCATTGTTAATGTGAATTAACGCTAGTTCTAAATCTACCAAAATTACTGAAAAATCAGCCTTAAACAAATCATTGTCGGACACTTTATATGTGCAAACAAATTTAGATATAGGGAACTTTTGGGATTTCGGTGATGATTTCTGTATGATTTTGTCCAGCCAAGGATAGGTTTAGGATGAAATTGAATTTTTTAATTTAGTAGGAACCAAACTGAAACTTTTGACATATATCGAGGACTAGATTAGGGGGTTTTCCTCATGTGAAACACCTGCCATACTGAGGCCCTGGGCTCTTCGTTTTCCTGTGCTCGACTTTCCTCGTTGTTTCTTCTCTCAGATATCCTCACTTGATTTCCTTCCACAAAGAGGACGCGTTTTTGCCTCCTCAAAGGAACCCTTTCAGCTTTCAATTTCATTCCATTTTTACCAAGAAATTTCTCCTCGCTACTTCCCTTGCCGATGTCTGTCTCTTTTTGCATTGACTAAGTGAAGTCTACGTTATTATTGACTTTTACAAGTCTTTTCTTTTTTCAAACTACAATACAATTTTTTTTTTCATTTTTATATAAAAGATAAATAGGGTAGGACCCCGTCGGCATCATCCACTTTCGAATAATAGAGAGACAAGAGAGATAATTAGAAGTGGAATGGTGTTTTTTTTTTTAAAATTATTTATTTTTAATTTATATTTTTTGATTATTTTAATGTGTTGATAATTTTTAAAAATAAAAAAAATATTATGTTAATATATTTCTATATAAAAAATACTTTAAAAAGCAATAGCTATTATACTCTCAAATATTTTAAAAGTATAACTTCTACTTTTATTTTTAAGTTTTTTTTTTTAAATGTTTTTGGCTTTAAAAAACATTAAATTAATGTTTTTTGTAGTATTTTTTTTTAGTTTTTTTGATATGGTAATATTAAAAATAAAAATAAAATCTTTTTTTATTTTATTTTAATGAATTTTCAAGAATTGTTTTTTTTTTTAAATATCCTATATATCAATCTCAAACACCCCTTTACTAGTTTACGAAACGCCGGTATATTTAATAACTTGTTTAATGAAAGGTGAAATCTTTAATAGATAGGAGAGGATCATAGTGATTCTCCCATCAGTTTTAGTTTTTTTTTTTTTTTTTTTAATTTAATTAATTTCACAATTAAAATGTCACACTACAAGATTTCACAGTTTTACCGACGGACATATTCCGTCGGTGTGTGACAGAACGTTCGTCGGTAAATTATTTACCGACTATATTACCGACGGAATACTTCCGTCGGAATACCTTTTGTCGGTAATTCCACATTTCGTCGCTATATCCGTCGGTAATAAAAAAAACACATTTACCGACGGTTTTACCGACGGCCGGTGCGCGCCAAAAAAAAAAAGTTTCCCACTTGGAATATACCGACGGAATACATTCCGTCGGTGTTATTTAAATACCGACGGAGTAACTCCGTCGGCAAAAGTGTCGGTGATATTTCATACCGACCGAATAAATCCGTCTGTAAATTCGTCGGTATTTTTATACCGACGGAGTATGTCCGTCGGTGAGTATGTCGGTGATGGGATGGCATACCTCGGACACTGTCCAATGCCGACGGATTTATTCCGTCGGTAAATCCCTGTGTAATTTTTTTTTTAATTATTTAGAAAAAAATAATATAAATTAATAGTAATACAAACCAATTATGCAAATAAAATTTATATTAAGCAACAAAAACTCAAAGTTAAATAATATTCATTACAAAATGAATGTGTTTAAAAAAAAAAACAATTAATATAAAGGTGGAGGAGGAGGAGGGTGGGGGTTAGGCGGCCAAAAAGGATTAGGCGCACATGTTCCGCCTTGTGTCATGTTCATGACCATTTGACGAAGCTCTTCATAGGCCGCTCTTTGTTGTTCAGACTCTGCTCTGCGTTGTTCGTCCGCCAATCTGTGTTGTTCGTTCGCCAATCTTTGCTCTTCTTTGAGTTGTGTGTACGCCTCTGATAGGTGGTCGCACCTTTGCTGCAAGGCCACAAACTCCTTAGATTGGGAGCTCCCACCGGTTGAAGCAGTACCGGTCGACCGCAACTTGGCAGCGGTAGTGTTGGAGAGCCCGTAAACCCGATTTTTATCGGGTCCACCTGACGATCCAGCCTCCATCCACAAATCCTGATCGAATTCCGGATGGGTCGAAGGATCATCCCCGTATCTCTCCCTCAACCGATTATTATAGGTCTCCTGAAAAAAAAAATCATATTCAATTCAATAAACATAATAATAACTTACAAAATAAAATGGTTAAACAAACATACCACAAACTGTTGAGCACGGTTGTCAACGAACTATTGTGTCCCCTTTTGGCGGTCATGACTCCGCACGTGCGTCTCCACAAACAGCTCCATAGGGCTCGGCTCACGTCCAAGAGACGTAGCCTATATATAATGAAAAAAATGTATTAACAACAAATTAATTGAACGATATATTTCATTTAAATTAATCTTACCATCCGTTTCGCATGTGCAGCAAACGGAACGGAGCCGCCGGTGTGCGTTGTAACCGAGCCATGAATTTGCCGATTCCAGTTGCCGGCACCGGACTGTGAGCGTCAAGTGAACCGCTCAGACGTCACGTGCTGAAGATAGTGCGGCCATATATCTTCCGGGATGTATATTGGTTTGAAATCCCTCCAAACCGCAACATCGTTCCAGCCTTGTAACCCCTTATCCCTCGCTGTTTTTTTTGCTTTTTTCTGGGCGTCATACCAAAAATCACGCAACCTAATTCACGCACGAAAAAATTACATTTCAAAACATAAATAATTATGTAAAAAAAAAGTCGTATTGTTTTCGATGTTACCTAATTGCCGCGTGATTTTCCCACACCCTCCTCACAACACTGTCATGTTCATCGTCCCCAGCAGAATCGATGCTGTATATAAAAAAATAATTTTTTAAAATGTTAATAATTTATTTACAATTATAACATGAATTTATAATTAGAAATAAGCTGAAAATTATATATTAACACGAACCTCAAATCTACGAAAACCATGCATTGATTTGAGGCATCCATTCAGGATGTCTGGATATCTGACTCCATTGAAACAATGGAATCTCCATCGACGCTTTAAACGCCGATGATATTAATCGGGCGGCCTCAATGTTTGTGAACCTGAAAAGAAATGAAATTAATTTGTGATTACTTCATAAATTATGTTTTAAATTTGTTTTTTTTATATAAAAAAAACTAAAACATTAACAAACTTACATTGAAAGATCGTCCTTCCACTGTGCCTCGAACTGGCGGGTAAATTGATTCCGCTTCGAAGGCATGCCGCGTCTGCGATGTGAAACATCGCTGGAAGAGGCAACATCGGTTGACGGCGCAGGTGGTGTAGGTGCCTCTTCTTGAGAGGCACCTAAGGAAACATCATCATCGCTGCTAGACGAACTTGATTCGACTGGACGACCAGCTCTGGTTTTCATTTTGCGCATCTAAACAATTTTATATTAATAATTGTAAAATAAAATTCAAAAGTTAAAAAAAAAATCGGCAGCACCTCCCCTATACTGGATACTACCCAAATCCACAAACCTGCAAATATTAACAATAGCCACAACCAATCGAACCAATCTATACTAATTATTCCAACATATTCAACTATTAATCCTAAGATAAATTCAACGTTAACAATTACAATTCACAAATTAATCAATAATTATATTCAAAACAATAAAAAATATAACAAAAAATAAATTCAATAAATGCAACAAATTATACTTCAACAAATTAACAATTACAATTCAACAAATTCAAAAAATTAAAAAAAATTCAAAAATTCAACTTTAACTAATTCTAAGTTAAATTAACTAATAACAATTCTAACAACACAACAACAAAAAATATTCAATAAATCCAACAATTAAATTCAATTATTCAACAATTAAATTAACAAATATTCAACAAATTCAAAAAATATTCAAAAAATTCAACTTTAACTAATTCTAAGTTAAATTACCTAATAACAATTCTAACAACACAACAACAAAAAATATTCAATAAATCCAACAATTAAATTCAATTATTCAACAATTAAATTAACAAATATTCAACAAATTCAAAAAATTCAAAAAATATTCAAAAAATTCAACTTTAACTAATTCTAAGTTAAATTACCTAATAACAATTCTAACAACACAACAACAAAAAATATTCAATAAATTCAACAATTAAATTCAATTATTCAACAATTAAATTAACAAATATTCAACAAATTCAAAAAATTCAACTTTAACTAATTCTAAGTTAAATTACCTAATAAAAATTCTAACAACACAACAACAAAAAATATTCAATAAATTCAACAATTAAATTCAATTATTCAACAATTAAATTAACAAATATTCAACAAATTCAAAAAATATTCAAAAAAAAAAGGAACGAAATATACATACCTTAATAATGTGTCAAATTCAAAACTTTATCTACATTGCAACAAAAAACACCAACACAACAAAAATAAAAACAACTAAAAATAAAATAAATTAGAGAAAAAACACATACCTTTTAATATAATGAAGATTTACAACACCAAATCTTGCTAGACATTAAAGGTGAAAGTGTTTAAGGATTGAGGGGAAAAAAAATGAAAAATCTAGGCTGAAAAACGCAGGAGAAGAGAAGAAGCGACGGGGAGAAGAAGAAAAAATGAGGCGAAGCGGCGGGGGTGGAACTTATAGGTCAATTTTACCGACGGAATCCCCGACGGAATTAACATCCGTCTGTAAAAGGTTACAAATCCGTCGGTAAAAGGTCAAAATTCCGTCGGTATTTTTCGAATTTCGCCCCGAATTTTTAAAAGCCCTCCAAAATTTTCGCAGTCCGTCGGTGATTCCGTCGGAAAGCTGACAAGTTCAGGGGCGCATTAATTAACGCCCTTTGGGAAACGCGCGGTCCGTCGGTAATGCTGTCGGTAAAATGGGTAACCGACAAATTACCGACGGACCTACGCCGTCGGTAATACCGTCGATGGTGGTGTTATGTTTTCGAGCTTACTGTGAGATGCCGACGGAGGGCGATTCGTCGGCATAGCCGTCGGTGATTGTGGCATTTTGTTGTAAATATTTTCGAACTCTCTGTGAGATACCGACGGATGGCGATCCGTCGGCAGGGCCGTCTGTGATTGTGGCATTTTGTTGTAAATATTTTCGAACTCTCTGTGAGATACCGACGGACGGTGATTCCGTCGATATGGACGTCGGTAAGTTTGCATTATGCAGGAAAGTTTGTCTTTGTATTGCCTGTTTACCCTCCTGCAGAAACTTAACTAATAAACTGTCCATCACATAAACACAATAACCACATTGCTTAAACAGTAAATATTTTGTTTTACAAAATACATCATCAATAATCTAAATTACATGAGACAAATGTTTTTACATAGGGCTTCATGTTCATAATTAGTCGGAATTTTCTTCTTCTTCCTCGTCAATTGAATTGTCATCATCTTCATCGCAATCTTCAATATGGATATCATCTTCTTCATCGACATTTGGTTGTCCGCTAGAGCTGAGAACAACATTCAACTCCTCTCCGTCAATATCAACAAGACTATCATCGAGAACTCGAAAATTTGAATTTTCTTCCAATTCAATCGAAGGAGCAACTCGATATGGTTCAACCAACTCATGAACTTGAAAGACTTCATCTCGCACACTTGTGTCTTCGTTCTCATCCTGAACAACCTCGACACGACCCCGTGGTTTCGTTTTTAAAACGGACAACCAATCAACTCTTGAACGATCCTTTCTAAATGAAGGGGTGTATGTGTAATAAACTTGTTGACATTGTTTTGCGAAAACAAAGACATCGTTTATGTTGCGGAGTCTAGCTTTTGAGTTGATTTCGACCAGACCATGGTGCGGATCAACTCTGATTCCTCTGTCCTTCGTGTCATACCAATAGCATTTGAATAAAAACACTTTATTCTGCTCGCTATGATATTGCAGTTCGACGACCTCTTCTAATCTACCATAGTAGTCAACTTCTAACTGGCTACTTGTGGATCCCTTAACACAAACACCGCAGTTGTATGTCTTTCTTCCTTGCCCGTATTCTTCAGTATGGAAAACATATCCATTGACAAAATACCTGTTATAGCACTTAACTTTTCTTTCAGGGCCGAGGCTTAGTGAAGACAATGACTTGGGCGCACTCCTTCCCATTTGATAAACCTTATAAATATATGTAATTAAATGTACATCAATACACGGTAAATGAACGAGAATCTCGTAATGACATGCATACGTTACAATGAGTTTGTGATAGTGCTTACATGTGTTCTGAACCATGTGGCAAATTGTTCATCTTGTAATTGAAAGATCTGGGATTCGGTCAGCTGCGAGTTATTGGAGAGCAAATATTGTCAATGTTGCCTGCAAGTGATAATGAGTGTATGATATTACAATATATAATTAACAGTATATTACTGACAAAGTTTAATTACTATTACACATATATAGACTTACTGAATAAATGGTCTCAGCTCATCACAGTTAAATAGAACATAGTTGTGTGCTTGTTTGAATTCTATTTCCGACAAATATCTTCCTCTTACGGCATTTTTAGGTGTGGGTCGTCCAGTATTGGAGAATATTGACAAGTTCCCACTGGAAGGCACTTCACCGCCATCGTCATGCCGTGGAACGCGATTGATTCTTGTTCTCATATGAGGTTCGAAATAGTACGAGATAAATGTTGATATCTCTTCAACAATATAGGCCTCAGATATCGAAGCCTCAACATGCGCCTTGTTCTTAACCTTTTTTTTTAGATTAAACAAGTACCTGCATTGAAGTACAATTCAAGTATTTTCAAATAAGAAAAACATAGAAAATACTTTAAGATATGAATTCCATTGCAACTGTAATATCTCACCGTTCGAATGGGTACATCCATCTATACTGGACCGGTCCTCCAGCTTTTGCCTCGAACGGTAGATGTATAGGGAGATGCTCCATTGAGTCAAAAAATGAAGGAGGGAATATCATCTCAAGTTTGCATAGTGTCTCGATGATATTCGTTTGAAGCATCTCAATGTGCTCAACATTCATCTTGCTGGAGCATATATCTCTGAAGAAATGACTGATCTCCGTTAGTGCATCCCATATTCCCTTTGGCAACAAATCACGAAAAGCTAATGGGATGAGTGTTTGCATAAACACGTGGCAGTCATGGCTCTTCATTCCATACAATCTGCAGTCCTCTATGTTAACAAGCCTTGATATGTTCGATGCATGTCCATCCGGGAAACGCAGACTCTTAAGCCATTTGTAGACTAGCAGTTGTGCGTTTTTCTCTAACACGAAGCTTGCCCTTGGTTTTGCAACCCGTGACTCGTCATAAACCAACTCCATATTTTTTTCGGTTACAGTATAAAGCTATATCCAATCTAGCCTTCATGTTGTCCTTTGTCTTCCCCTTCACATCCATGACGGTGTTGAAAATATTCTCAAACACGTTCTTTTCGATGTGCATGACGTCAAGGTTATGGCGGAGAAGATTAGTCTTCCAATACGGAAGCTCCCAAAAGATACTTCGCTTTACCCAATTATGGGTCAAAACCAAAACCAGGAAACTTTTGCTTACCTGATTGAAGGCCAAACACAATGTCACCGTACTCTGATACAACATGATGCAATTCTTCACCAGAAAGACGCGGGGATGCAACATCTTTTTCAACTCTACCAACAAAGAAATCTTTTCTGTTCTTTCTGAACCTGTGATTAAGTGGCAAGAAGCGACGGTGACAGTCAAAAAAAAGAAGCTTTACCTCCGTTTGCTAGCGTGAATGCCTTGTTGTTTTCCATGCAGTATGGACATGCGAGTTTCCCATGCGTGCTCCAACCAGAAAGCATTCCATAAGCTGGAAAATCACTGATAGTCCACATCAAAGCCGCCCTCATAAGGAAATTTTGTTTCCTAGATATATCATAAGTCAGAGATCCGGAGGACCACAACTGCGCCAGCTCATCTATCAACGGTCGAAGACAAACATCTATATTCCGCCCCGGGCTGCTTGGACCGGGTATGACAGTAGATAGAAACATGAACTCCGGCCTCATACACATTCCCGGTGGCAAGTTATAAATTGTGAGAATGACCGGCCAACAAGAATAGGGAGCAGCAAATGACCCAAATGGGTTGAACCCGTCTGTACACAACCCAAGTCGAACATTCCTTGATTCAGCAGAAAAGTCAGGATGAACACTGTTAAAGCGTTTCCACGCTTCGCCATCAGAAGGATGCACCATCACATCATCAACGACATCGTGTGTTTGGTGCCATGTCATGTGCTCAGCAGTCCTTGGTGACATAAATAACCTCTGCAGTCTAGGTGTGATCGGGAAATATCTAAGTTTTTTATATGCCACTAGAGTCTTCCCCCTGCCAGTTCTGGGTTTGTAACGGGAATGCCCGCATGTCATGCACTCGGTCATCACAGCATTTTCAAGGTAGTATAACATGTAGAAGTTAGGGCACATGTCAATTTTCTGGTATCCTAAACCGAGGGGTTTCATCATGGACTTCGCAGCATAGAAGTTCTCTTTGAGCCTGTTCCCTTCTGGTAAAATGCTTCTTGCCCAATCAATAATTTTGTCATACCCGGCCTCACTCAACCCGTGATCTGACTTGATGGTGAACACCTATGCCACAGCCGATAATTTACTGTGGTTTGTGCAGCCATCCCATAATGGTTCGTCAGAATCTTTCAACAAATCAAAAAACCTAGCTGCCTCTGCATTAGGTTCTTCTTCTACGATTGGACATTGATTGACATTATCTTGATTCATTCTCATTGCATCCATAACCATGTTTCTGTAAGGATTAGTGTTGTCATTTGCCGCTTCATGCACGTTGCTAGCACTAGAAGTTGACCCAACCACCATTTCTCTCATTCTCCTATTACTAACAAATACCTCTCCATGTGCATACCAACACTCGTAATCCTCCACAAACCCTTTGTGTAGAAGATGCATCATTACAACATCTGGATGCATATACTTTTTATTTTGACACTTCCTGCATGGACACCTAATACCGCCTCCAGTAAAATTTCTGGGAATAGATGTTGCGAAATTAATAAAACCCTGAACCCCGTTACAATAATCCATCCTCCGCAATCCTTGGGGTGAATCTAGATACATCCATGAACGATCATCCATGACTTCTATCGAACCTCTATAAAAAGGACCCATTAATTAAGCAAGCTCTTAATTATTTCAAAACACAACATGTAATTCGGTAATTCTACAAATTAAATTTTAACAATTTTCAAACAAATACAATCTTACAAAATCTAAAACAAACCATAACAAGTATAAAATTATACATTCATATACTACAAGTTTGTTTGAGAAATAACAATAAAACATGTACATCTACTAAAAAAAAATAATACATATACTAAAAAAACAATAAAATTAACATTTAAATGTTAAAATTTTAAAAGATAGAATTACTTACAAAAAATGATAAAATCCGTCGGTAAATCAGAACACGGATGCTGTGACCACAAAACAAATACAACTTGTTGTGCTGAGATGAGCAAAATTCTTGTTTTGGGGCGAGGGGGGGCTGGTTATTTTGCAGATGGGGAGGGTTAGGGTTAGGAAGAAGAAGGAGAAATGGGGGAGAGAGTGTCGGCAGAGGAGCCATATATTCACTTTTGCCGACGGACTTACCAACGGAATAAAGCCCGTCGGTGAATCCGTCGGCAAGACCGTCGGTAATTCTAACGGGCAATCGACACGTCACCGCACGGACCTGCTATTCAAATCCCTCGGTGATTCCGTCGGTATTTTTAACGGTGCACCCGTCACATCACCGGTACGGATCTGGCATTTCAAATCCGTCGGTGATTCCGTCGGTATTTTTTGACGGTGAATAGGTCCCATCACGCGTACGGGCCCCAGTTTTTAATTCCGTCGGTGATTCCGTCGGAAACATCACCCGCCAAAACCTCCGCGCCACTGCCCGCCCTTTTTTCATTAATTCTGAATTTTCGGTCGGTAATTCGGTCGGTAATGACCGACCGAATTACTGACGAATATTGTCCGTCGGTGATTTCGGCCGAAAAATACCGACATAAAAAATTCCGTCGGTATGTCCGTTGATATTTAGCGATTTTCTGGTAGTGTCAAATTTTTTTTTTTTATTATCTTGCATGTATCATGTAGATCTTGGTTAGCTAAATTTATTGGATTATTTAACAAGTTGACCAGATGAATGCTGGAAATTTTGCTCTATCCAGCTACAGGATTTTTTGGATGCGTGCTAGTGAAGCAATCGAATGAATTAGGTTGGCTATGTGACAACACTGGCATGATTTAGAGACTGAAATTGTTTAATGTATGATCTAAGTCAATGATGTGAGCTACAAAGTCTGGCACGAGGTAGGAAACTTAAGGCGGAAATTGATCAGTAGCAGGTACCCCACATGGAATTTTGATCTCTGAAATCGTTTCAGTATTTGTATCTGTTGTGCTCATCCATACTCGTTTAGACACCGGAGGATATCAGACATGATATTATTAGAGAATAATATAAATTATATTATAAATTTTATTTAATAGTTTAAGTTTTTGGTTTTGAGATGATTCTTTAATATAGTATTAAAGCTTTTAATGACTAAGTAGTCATGAGTTCGAATCTTATCATTCCTATTTATTTGATAAAAAATTATGCACAAGGTAATGTGGGTCTGTGCAAGTTTTAAGCCCAAAGGACTTTCACTTGAGGTGGTGTGTTAAAAAATAATATAAATCATATCTTAGAACCTCATCTAATAATTTAAGTTTTTGGGTTGAGATGGTTTTTTGACAGAGATACATGTGAGCATGGTTTGAATTTTTTCCGTGTGAATGCTATTGACATTTACCATCAAGTAAGATTGGTCAATTTGTAGTAGACTTATCAGAATTCTAGAAGTGATAAGATAATTTCAAATTATGTTGTCAGAAACTACTTGGCACTGCTAGGCCACATCAACGGAAGATTTTCTCCAAGTGGAGCAACTTTGAAGGTCAATAGTATGATTCCAGGAAAGTTTGCAATACCTGTCGAAACCACAATTTCAAAAGGCAGATGGGGATATGTGGGTCCTCCTTGCAGAGTAAAGAAGCTTCCCTTTTTGGAATTATTACTTGCATTTGCCTATCGTACGTGTACTGTGTTTTCTTTTCTTTACTTGCTTTGTTTTGTTTGTTTGTTGATGTGCTTTCACACTTGAATTTTTGTGATGATGATATGTATATATATATATATGTACGTGCATCGATTGTTTGTTGTGGCGTACTTCTCTTGCACATTTTGCAATTTGAAGATTTGTGAGAAATTATGAGTCGTATCAAGTTGGAAAGATCTCCTTCAATCTCTTCATGCTTCCCGGAAAGGTTTTCTGGTCCGAGTATGGAAATTAGTACTTCAACATCTGGGAGAGGCTATGCAACAACTTCTTCGTATTCACATCAAGTCCCTCGGTTCATGCCTTCTCTTCCAGAAACTGCAGTTGACAAGCATCTTGTAGTGGAAAAGCAGGAGTTGCTTAAGGTTCTTCCCCGTTCAGCAGCCCCTGCAGTTGCATCCCTGAACTCACAACATCATGTTTCAATTGACATAACTGATCATGAGAGTTCTGCTCCATCACCGGCTGCTGCTCAGCTTCATAAAGAAAACGCAATTGGGTCTCTTCAGCGGATGCAATCACTTTTCAACACATTCCCCAATTCAGCACCTGCAACTCTTTGCTCGGAGCGGACTGTGACAATTGACTTAACCAAGCAACAATCTGTTTCAGCACCTGCTAGCATTGACCTTCATAGCAAATCTGCAGCTGCACCTCTCCCAGCTCCTCCGACGATTTCACATGGTCTTGTGAAAGGTCAGTAGACAGTAAGCATAGATTGTATAATTTGTTGCCAGTTTTGTCT
>NC_133298.1:3101315-3175299 GCF_005239225.2 Populus alba | reverse complement strand
ATCGCTCATTTTTCTCTCTAAATCTTCATAGAGTGATGAATCTTCTGTAATAGCAGGGGGTTGGACCGTAAACTTGAAAAATGTATCATGTAGCTTTCTAGTATTAGCATGGCGAGGGGATCTTCTCCTCCGTGTTCTTTTTCTTCTCCTATCAATAATACTTCCACAAATTCTGTCTTTGAATAAAAAAAAGAGGAAATTGAATAATAGAATTGAAGACATCTTTAATGGTCATATTTGTCAAGCTCCCATCCGAAGGAAAGGAAAGTTTTGTTGGATGGTATCTTATGAAAAATGAGTAGAGTTTTTTTCTTTCCTCAGAATTTGGTTAGTGTGGTGCTCACTTGGAAGTGTGTTTATAACGGTTATGCTGTTGTAAAATGATCATTTAAATGAAGCTACAGCAAGTAGTCCTTTTTACATATATCACAAAGGAGTTTGAATATTAACAAATTCCAAAATCATACTTATATTTGTTTTTAGTTGGATTGCTTAAATAATGTCAAACTTAAGTTTCACTATTTATCTCCAGGTTTTAGAGGCTGTGGGCCCTGTTATTTTCCTATCTACAGATACAAGGAAGCTTAGAAATGAGGGATTCCTAAGTCCATATCACCCTCGTTATCCAGATATACTGACGAATTCTGCTCACCCTGTGGTACATGCTGTTTTGAAAGATCTTGATATTTGGGTTAAATTGACTTTTAAGTTCTGAAAGACATATAGTTACTGGCTTACTGCTAAACTTCGTTGTTGCGTCATTTTCACATTTCAGAGAGCCCAAGATCTAGCAAATGTTACTTCTTACAGGGAATGGGTTCTACTTGGATATCTTGTTTGTCCAGATGAGCTGCTTCGTGTCACTAGCATTGATATCGCTCTGGTATGCCTCACATCATTCATTCATGTTATTCAATAGGGTTTTCATTAAAAAATCAGATACGCGCTGCAAGGAAGAAGCTTCTTGTTGAAATTAGATACTCAATTGAAAACATACCGTGTGAATGACACTTTCAATTAAATGAGTTAAACTACATCTTACAAAATGCTGCTCATGAAATTCTACAGTTCCGAAGAACATATTAATGTTGGATTTTACTGTCATGAAAAAGCCAGGCTGAATTATATGTCATTGGTAGCATTGTTGGTTTCTGATTAGCATGTATGAAACCAGCCCAACTTCTTCCAAGCCCATATTTCTCAAGTGCAGTTGACCACATATTATAACTCATATGTGTATCAATATTACCATCTCGTGAGATCAATCTTTCTCTTAAAATTCCACTTTTTGTGTGGATAGTGGCTTTCTCCCTCATTTATGACATGAGAACCTGGTTTAGAAGTAGAACAGTTTCTGATGACTTTGTATCAAAGCATATGAAAGTCAATTATGGATTAACCGAATCCTTGCGCTTTCAAAACTTGTGAAATCTAGCTCTCATCTATTGAGGATTGTTGGAGAAAAGAGTCAATACTGAATTCATTCTACATAGTTGGTAAATATTAATATAGGGTGCATTTCTGGCTTGGTTTATGTGGCAAAGCTTACCTCATGGGGTTTGGAGCAACTGGTGGAAAGTTGTATTGTTTTAAATTCTCTTTGATTCAGTTTGCTGATTTCACTGCACCTTTATCATTTCCTTATCAGATTTCTGGTAATATTTATTTACTTAGCTGATAACACGAGCAGTGTTTTTTTTGGACCAAATGCTTCTCTCTATTTCTGGTATCTTTTCTCTGGCACATTCAAAAACAAAAATTGTCTCTCTCTTTAACTACTGTGAGGGTTTAGCAAGAATTATCTGGATGCTTCATACATTTGTTCACTGATACTTCTTTTTCACTATGATTTCCTGTTTTTTAAAATTTTCAAAATGGTTTCTCAGGTCGTACTGAAGGAAAATTTGATACTTGCTGTATTCCGGGATGAGGTTAGTAGCACTGTCAATTGTCCAGACCATGCTCTCTGTTTACAATGGCTGATTTTTTGTTGAAATCTTGAACATGCAGTATGCACTTTTGCATGAGGATTATCAGCTATATGTTTTGCCTCGGATATTAGAATCGAAGAAGATGGCCAAGTCTGGGCGTACTAAGCAAAAAGAAGCAGATCTCGAGTACAGTGTGGCAAAGCACGTTGAAAAAATGATAAGGTAAACTTAGTTTTGATTCTTGGTATTGATAGAAGGAATGAAACCATCACTGCCTCTGGTTTTTTCTTTAGACTTTTAGTCTAATTCTTTCCTTCACCTGGTTCCTGTAATTACTACATTAACCTTAAAAATAATCAATATGCTCAATATTTTATGTACTTTACTGGTGAAATTGTCAAGGATTAATCTAGGGATGTCAAGTTGTCACATTCTGAAGTAGCTACCAAAGTTTGTAGATATACAGAAAGGATGGAAAATGTTTCAGCCACAGTTCTATCATCAGAAAGCAAGTAGTGTGTAACAGCCATTATTGGCCTGGTTATAAAAATGATTGAGCTGTGATTCTAGCAAAATAGAAATGTTGAAGAATCCTGACAATGTGGTGAAGAAATGATCAACTTTGTACTTGGAAATCTTGTCATTTATGTTAATGACACCACATGTTCAGATGCTGGGATTTTGTTTGGTGCATGGACAATGACAAAAAGTGCACGGTCTTTTGTTTAAAATTTCTTCTAATATTCCACTAATATTTGATAGTTACCTTTAATTTCTTGTGGTTCTATTATTCTAATAAAAACAAAAACAAAAATCAGTATACCCAATGTTTCAGCATCTAATGTGATTTGGATATGTTGTGAATGTTGCAGCGAAGTGCACGAGCAATCTCTTCTATCTTGTGATGCCATTCACCATGAGAGGAGAATATTATTAAAACAAGAAATAGGAAGAATGGTACTGTTTTTTTACTGATCAGCCAAGTTTATTGGCTCCAAACATTCAGGTAAATTTGAAGTGATGGTACCTCTCCTTTTGTCATCCCATCATTCTGCTTCTATAACAAAGCTCTAAATTTAAGCATATGGTTGACCAACTCTGGCTATGTTAGGAATCCTTTTGTTCAGTCTCAAATATGTATGCAGTATTTTAAATAGCTAATTGATGTTAATTGAAATTTGATTTCTGGGCTGATGGGAAAAGAAAACAATGAAATGGGGTAGGGGTGGGGGAGCAATTTGACTTCTCTTTGAATCTATTTTACTTGCCATGGTACCAAGTATGCTTATTTACCGGAAAATTATTCTTGGAACAATCATTCTCTAATGTTATGGTGTTTCTTACAGATGGTATTCTCTTCCCTGGCATTGGCACAGTCTGAGGTTATCTGGTATTTCCAACATGTAGGAATTGCATCATCAAAATCTAAAGCTGCTCGAGCAATACCGGTAGACATAGTACGTCAAGTTCTTCCATCTTTGCTTAAATCCGATGTTGTCATTATAATTCTGTAAAAAGGTGACTCTGGTTTTTAACTTAATTTGGTGTTATTTTTGGTGGCAGGATCCAAATGATCCAACTATTGGCTTTTTACTAGATGGAATGGATCATCTATGCTGTCTTGTGCGCAAGTATATTGCAGGTTAGGGTTTGATGTAAATTAAAAATGTTTTCCAAAGCTAGTATGCGAAAAAAATGTTTAAAATTGAATGAGTGTGAAGTTTGATAATTATTTAAAATAGCAGATGGACCTTTTAACCTTTTAAAACTGAAAGGTTAGGTTTTTTCAATCAGAGGTCCTATCATGACTTTAGATCCTGGTGTTGTTGTCTTATGTTTTCTTATTTTTGTTAATCCATCTGCATTTATTATACAGATTGTTTTTTGGTGGCTATTATATAAATTAGCAGAGAAGTCACTCAGTTTGTAGTTCCAATGTGAGAAACCATGAAATGCTGAACAGTTATTGTAGTGCTAGGCAAGGGTCAAATTTATGAAAACAGGTTCTTATTCAACCATGAGGCATTGTGATCATTCATGTTACCTGAAATGCCTGTATACCTCAGTGTGGAGCAACTAGTTATATGGCATGCAGTTATCTTACTCCACAGGCCTCAAGTATGGACAAACAAGTCTTAAGCACTCTCATATTTAATGCAGCTATCCGAGGCTATGCATTATCATACCTGTCTTCATGTGCTGGTAGAATCCGGTTTTTGCTGGGAACTCCAGGAATGGTGGCTCTTGATCTTGATGCTAGTTTAAAAGGGCTTTTCCAACAGATTGTTCAGCATTTGGAAAGCATATCAAAACTGAAGGGTGAAAATATTTCCGCCATCATGTGTGATTTATCTGTAAGAAATCTGTGTAAATCAAGTTCAATTTGTTATGGTGAAGTTTTCTGAATTTGAATTGACACTGCTTTGAAGTATCACTGGGTATGATAAGATTTTATGCACTTGTGATTTTTCAAGTGCTTATCGCTATAATGTCAAGAATTAGACACCTCCATCACACAAGGATTTCTCATTTGTATTTAAAAGACATATATGATTGGGACAGTTGAAAGAAGGTAATCCGGGCGTATTGTTTGAAGGAAACCAACAAATGATAATCTCTGTTGGTCCTCTTAACTTTGACTCGAAAGAAACCATGGTGAAGTCAGCGGTATTGTATTCAGAGTAATGCTATGTTTAAGGAAAAACTTTTAACAAATTTATAAAGAATGGACACAATGGCAGTAGTGGTAATTTAGTAAACTTTATGGTTGTTTATTTTATGTTTCTATTCGTTACATATTCATTTTACAAATCATTACTCTTGCATTTATGCTTGGCTTTTAAGTATGTTTCCTTCTTATCATGGGTTCTGTTAATTCCTTGAACAATTTTTTTTGTTGTTGCCATTTTTTCTACCATTGTTTTCATTTTTTTTTTTCCAGAATTGGCTTCTTCATAAGAGCACCAATAACAAAATCATGGTATGTCTTTTCTAAGCAGGAGTTTCGCAAGGATTGGTTGTCAATATTGATGATTGTCACATCGGCTAGGTCATCTATAAACATAAGACACTTGGAGAAAGCTACTGTCTCTACTGGAAAGGAAGGCTTACTGTCAGAAGGAAATGCTGCATACAATTGGTCCAGGTATTCCCCGACACTTGTTCGCATTATAACTAGTGCTAGTGCTACTGCTAGGTTGCTGAAAAGTTAGCCCATTACTGGACTGACTTCACGAAGCCGATCCACGAAGTCTAACCCCTCTAGTTTGAGATTGACACTATGATTTGAGTGATACAATTATCTAACACCATATAAACTATAATTATCAACATTATATCTGTATAAAAGTTAAAAACTGACTGAATTATTTGTTGGTGAATTGATCTCACTCAGAATCAAACCACTGCCCAGAAAGTCAAGATGAAAAGCTTATTTATGTTATTAAAATTACTTGGAAAAAATTTAATGTAATATGGGAAATTACTGATGTGCCGATGAGCAATGTTTCAAAAAACTTAAATTAAACAGCAATTAGTCTTACTAGAAATTCATACCACAACGTTTTGCCTGGCAGAGTACTCCATGACTCACAGAGGCACCAGTTTGCGAGAGTGAAGTTTGTTGTGGTAGCATAGAAAATCCACTTTGATTGTGTTTGTGTTTGGTGTGGCTTTATGAAGTGGCCTTGTCACGAGTAGCTTAAACTTTGAGCTAAATGGCAAATGCTCTACCATGGTATGGGAGTTAGGCACATTATACCACTTAATGTTGTCTGGTTTTCCTTTGAGACTTCGAACCATGTGCTAGACCAATAGTTAATGTTAGATGACTGTTTCAAGATCTGAGTAAAAAATGAAGCCTATGGGCATAGGTTCCCTCTTTTCTCAGGAAACAATGTGAAAATAGTATGGCACAATCATGATTCTGAGGTTCTTATGAAGCCTATGGGCATAGGTTCCCTCTTTTCTCCAAACAGCATCTCAATTTCATTATCTGCTGTACTGTATTCAGGAGGTTACCTTGTTCACATGGAAAATCCAAATTCAAATTGAATGCTGTTGAAATCTACAGAACATCATACAGGAATCTCTTTCAATTGCAGATGCGTTGATGAATTAGAGTCGCAATTATCAAAGCATGGAACTCTAAAAAAGCTGTATTTCTACCATCAGCACCTTACTGTAGTGAGTTCCTGGCTTATTTAGTTTATAATTTCAAGTCATGAAGGCTGGGCTCCTCAAAATACTGAATTGGGTATTGTTGGACTTTCTAGGCAGCATGCTCTGTTGCTTTTCGTTTCCACAATTATTTTGCTCGGGGTTACTCTTTTCCTTACGGGCTCCTTGTTATAACTAACCATGCATCTTTTTCCATGGTAGGTCTTTCGGAACACCATGTTTGGACCAGAAGGACGTCCTCAGCATTGCTGTGCATGGCTTGGTGTTGCTAGTAGCTTTCCAGAGTGTGCTTCTCCAATTGTTCCAGAAGAGGTGATCCATCAACTTGCTATTTCAGTTGGGGAGAGGGGCTATAATTGATGATTTTTTGCTAAGAGACATTGAAATGGGAAGACTTGGATTTTATTTTATATAATCTGCTGCACATTGCGTTGATCCATCTCGTTAAGGGCATGGTTGAACAGTTTGCAAAGAGGATGACTCCAACAACTGCTTAACCCCCTACCCCCAATGTGCTTTCCATCTTGCATATCATGTAATGGAAATGTCATGAAATTTACTTTGTACTTTTCTGTAAATAGGTAACGAAAATTGGGCGAGATGCAGTCCTCTATGTTGAGTCTCTCATTGAATCTATCATTGGAGGATTGGAGGGATTAATCAATATTCTTGATTCTGAAGGAGGATTTGGTGCCTTAGAGGCTCAGGTTTTTATTTTGAACTGTGATATACTGTAGCAGATAAGGAAATGTTTGAGTAGCTATATTAGAAAGCTAATGTTTTGGAAATTTCAGCTTCTTCCAGAGCAGGCTGCTTTTTATTTGAATGACACATCCAGAGTTTCAATTCCTACATCAAAATCTACCAAGGGAGGGGGATCAGTTGGCTTTCCTTTGCCTGGCCATGAGAGCTACCCTGAAAATAATAGTGCTATAAAAATGTATGGAATTTAACTTGTGCTGCTTTTCATGATAATCTGCAATGATACAACATGTCTTGATTCTTGAGTTTGTGTTGATGGCAGGTTGGAAGCTGCGATGCAAAGGTTGACCAACTTGTTTTCAGTTCTGAATGATATGGAACCTATATGTGTTCTAAACCATGTCTTTGTTCTGAGGGAGGTGAGGCATGCTGAATTTGTGTTTAACTTCTTTGGTTGGGTATATGATAGCAGACTCTGAAATAGGTGTCTTATAGCTGACTGAAGTACTATGAGTTTTCTATTTGTCTTCTTAACTCCTTGTAGCCCTGTTTGGTATTGCATTCCAAACGGAGATTGGGCAAAATCTGAAATTTATTTTTGCTTAAAATTTATTTATTTATTATGTTTTTTGATCTTTTTGATATGCTGATGTCAAAAATAATTTTTTTTTAAAAAAGTTATTTTGATGCATTTCCAAGTAAAAAGTACTTTGAAAAACAATCGCTACCACACTCTTAAACATCCCCTATAGTCTCTTCTTAAAGATAGCAAGAACACTGATTTCTTTATTAAAATAGTCTAACCTCAAAAAGTTTATACAAAAGAGTATTTATACTATAAAGAATCCAAAGTCTAATAGGATATCCTTAATGGATATAGATAAATCTGATAAATAATAATGATCTTGTTGTAACTCAATTTCTTACCCCCATTTTTATACTTGTTTCAAAATTAGTAAATCCTAAAAATATGTCTTTTCAGTAATTTTAGTTAATTTTAATTATTTTGTTATTTTTTTTCATTTTTATTTAATTATTATGTGTCAAAAAATCTTACTTAATTAGGAAGGGATGCATCAAGCCATATAAAAATATCAAGAAATGTAGTGCTTTTTTCGCTGAACAAGAAGGGGTGTGATTTACTTTTTTAATCCATATGCTGTGCAATAGCATGGTCAGTGTGTCAACTCAAACAATATCAAAATGTTGGGGTTCTGGTATGACATTGTAGTCTTCTGTGCAGTACATGAGAGAGGGCATACTTGGCAACTTCAGGAGGAGATTGCATGCAGTATTAAAAGCTGACAATGATCTTCAACGGCCTTCTGTCCTAGAGTCCTTGATTCACAGGCACTTGAAAATTGTTTATCTAGCAGAGCAACATATCAGCATGGACCTTACTCACGGTATTCAAGAAGTTCTACTAATTGAGGCTTTCTCAGGACCTGTGTCTTCTCTTCACTTGTTTGAAAAACCAGCAGAGCAGCTTACTGGGTCAGCCACTGAAGTTGTCTGCAACTGGTACATAGAAAACATTGTCAAGGATGTATCAGGTGCTGGAATCCTTTTTACACCAATCCACAAATGCTTTAAAAGCACGAGGCCTGTTGGTGGATATTTTGCAGAGTCGGTCACTGATCTCAGAGAATTGCAGGCCTTCGTTCGTGTATTTGGTGGCTATGGCGTTGACAGGCTAGACAGAATGATGAAAGAGCATACAGCAGCACTCTTGAATTGCATTGACACATCATTACAGTCAAACCATGAAGTGTTAGAGGCAGTTGCTGGCAGCATGCATTCTGGTGACAGAATAGAAAGAGAGGCATGTTCCAGGCAGATTGTGGACTTGGACACAGTAATTGGATTTTGCATTGAGGGAGGACATGCACTTGCTTTTGATCAGCTTCTTGCTGAGGCAGCTGGGGTCGTGCTTGATGAGGGTGCACCCTTGATATATTCACTACTTTCTGGGGTGGTTAAGCATATACCTGAAGAAATATCTGAAAAGAAGGAAATCAGAAGAATAAGAGGGGTGGCAAACAGTCTTAATATAGTTGGAGATCATGATTCAGAATGGATCAGATCAATTCTAGAGGATGTTGGGGGTGCAAATGATGGTTCTTGGACATTGTTGCCTTATTTATTTGCCACCTTCATGACATCAAATATATGGAATAGTACTGGCTTCAATGTTGATACAGGGGGCTTCAACAACAATATCCATTGTCTGGCAAGGTTGGTTTTTCTTGTCCCGCCATATTGTTGAATTGATGGGTCTGGATATACTCCTGAACACAAGAAGTTCAATGCTTCTTCGAACATGTATTGCATACGAGCTATTGATCTGAAGTCAGTGGCCCATAACTGGCATTTCTTTCCAAATTATTTTTGATTGGGTGACTGGCCATCTCCCATTTAGCTATCATATTTAAATTCTGAACTGAACCAAGGTCTACTGCATTTGCTACTAATCATGGTATATTCTGTTATGAGGTCTTACGAGGAAGTATTTAACTCTTCTTGCCTTCTCTGTCTCACCCCCGGGCAACTTTATTCACAGTTAATTTAGTAGGGTCATGCATTTGCCATTTTTGTACTACTAGTAAATGAAATTGTTTCTATTATCCATTATTAATATTAATTTTTTCCTTACAATTGAATATTCTTTGCAGGTGCATGAGTGCTGTGATTGCTGGTAGTGAGTTGGTGAGATTGGAACGCGAACATCAGCAGAGACAACAGTCTCCCTCTAATGGCCATCTTGATGAGGCTTTGGATCCTGAAATACATAGCCGTTTGTCTGCTGAAGCAAGGATAAAGTCTGCAATGCAGCTTTTTGTCAAATTTGCAACTGGTATTGTGCTAGATTCTTGGAGTGAAGCCAATAGGTAAACATGCAATGCCTGTCATGCCCCTCACATAAATACACAGACATGCACACAAGTTCCATATTTTCATCGATTTTTGTTTGCATAAAATCTCATGGTAATTATTTTAAACCACAAGCATCATTCCTTAAAAACTCGAGTTAAATCTCTAGGGTGGCTCCATCAATAATTCTTTCAGCTCAAATACTGAGAAAGGAATGTTGATCTGAATAGTTTATTTGGTTATCTTTATGACCTTTGTTTCCTTTCTCATCATTTCATGCATCTCAATCTCATCTCCCCTTTCTGTGCAGATCTAATCTTGTAGCAAAGCTGATTTTCTTGGACCAACTTTGTGAGATCTCATCGTATCTTCCAAGAAACTCCCTCGAAGCCTATGTTCCTTACGCAATTCTCCGTTCAATTTATAGCCAGTACTACTCAAATTCTCCATCCATGCCTCTGGCACTACTAAGTGTCTCATCCCGCTATTCACCAGCTGTATCACTATCTCACACATCACCTGCAGTGAAGCAGCCTCGTGGAGACTCAACACCACAGCATGGTGTTAATGATTCAGGTTATTTGAAGGGGTCATCATCCCATAGCCAGAACCATTTGTACGATATGGATAGAGGAAGCCTTCGCAGCACGGATAATAAACATCGAAATGTTCGCCGCTCTGGGCCTTTGGATTATAGTTCAAGCAGAAAAGTTAAACTTGTCGAAGGCTCAGCTTCTGGGAGCACAGGTCGTAGCCCACTACCACGGTTTGCAGTCTCAAGATCCGGGCCTTTAATGTACAAGTAGAAAACGGTGAAAATGGCAGGATCATGAGTGTTGATAAATTATGAGCTCCTCATCAATCATCAGTGAAATATAATTTAGCATACATGATTGTAAACCTAGCAGACAAGTTTTGCATTCAGTAAATGTCATAATTCTTTGTTCTTATGTTCCTCCTTGCGCTGCACCTAATCATATAGATTAATGCCCTTTGCGAGAGCAAGATGTTGTGAATTTGGTTGCTCAGGCTGTAGAAGCAGCACTCCTCGACTTGTGCCATTTAAGATACACATGCAGATAGAATTTTATTAGGTGAATCAGATCCATGGCCACCACAGTAGCCCCACTATTTTCAGTACTTGATGTCATAATCCAGGTAACCCTAATTACAAGTCCATGCTACGCCTGAGCTTACAGCTCAAGTGGCACCCTAGCAAAATATATAGCAATGGTAAGATATTTGATAATTGTCACTTGCTGCATCAATTTCTATGCCATCATTTTCTGAAGAAAAAAAAAGGATTAGATTCGTATGAGATATGGTAGGGACCAAAAGTTTGTGGTTCTAATAAGCAGAGGTGTCAAATTTGAAATTAGGGCAAACCTTAAATTTACCATTTGGTATATTTTATTTCTAAAAAATACAGCTTTTTTTAGCTATGTTGAATTTATCTTCATCACTTCTTGTGACACGACTCTGGAGGTAGATGTCAAGTAAATCTATTAAGATATATTGGTGACGAATAATATTTAACATAATGGCTTCATAATTCAATGGCTTCCATTGTCAAAGCCATTTTCCATGGCAGAATTGAAAGATGTGATGATTCACTCCCTTCAGTAATATTTGGAGACTGTTTATATAGCAGATATACTAACAGAAAAACCTCAAGTAAAATCTTCAACTAGTCACTTGACAAGTTGAGTATTGAAAATACCTCCACACCAATTTATCAGTTACAGATCTCCTACACAAGATGGAAATGAATATACACCCAAAGGAAAATCGATGAGAAGTATTGCATCTTTACTCACTGATCCTTATGCAAAGCTGAATATGAAACTTATTAATTTTGCAGAATAATTATCATATGATGTTCAGCAGCACGTCATTGGCCAATACATTGACATCTCTCATATTTCTTTTATTTATTTATTTATTTATTTTGAGCATATGAATGTTATTTGACAGACACCTCAATTTGTGGGGTTAGGTTCCTAACTAAGAAAGAAATATGACAGTCACCTCATAAGAAAGAAATAATAATAAAATAAAAAGAAGAAGAAAAGATCGCCAGAGCAGTCTATTTTCTGCCTGATTGTTTCACCCATGACTGTAGAATAGCAGCCAGACTAATAGTCACAATTCACTCTCTGAGCTGTAAGTTTGATGGATTGTTCTGCTTTGCTTTGCTTTGCCTTTTTCTTTTGCCAACAGAACCTTATCTTCACTTCATCTGCCTAGTATCATTTATGACGTACTTGATTTCCTTTTTTCGTTAAGAGCTGTTTCTTTGCCTTTTCTTCCGCCAACATAATTAATGGTGGTTAAAAAATTATGGTGTGACTTGTAAAATTATATAATTAATATATATTTAATATGTAAAATTAAATTAAAATTTTAAAATTAGTAAAATCCATCAAATTCATTTAAACTTGATAAAATTAATAAACTCAAATCGATTTTATGAATTTAAAAAAAATATAAAATTATGCATTTTAGTAATTTGTATCTTAGTATTTTCATTGTTTCAAATTTATATCTTGTAAAACTTATACAATCTGATAATCAAGGGTTTGATTTTGACTATAATTATTATAATTTTTTCAACATTACAAATTATTTGTGGATTTTGTTTTCATAAAATAAAAATACATATTTATTCTTAACAGTTTTTTATGTAAACTGTTAACTTATTAATAGGCAAATTTGTTTGTTTGAGTTGCTAAATATATATATAATAAAAGTTGTAAATTTGACATGCTTGACTTTTGGAATAATTAATGTTAAATGACCTATCAAAATTTAAAATGACTCAGCTTTTTTTATAAATGATGAAGCAAGTAAGTCAATTTGTCCAAAAAATAGAGGAATCAATATAAAAAAAATCAAAGTTTTTGGACTTTGGGGTTATTATTTTACTTTGTATTTTTTTTTTTATTATTCTTGGTAGCTATTTTTTATAAAAAAAAAATTGACTTTTTTTTTAAATTTATTTATGGGATTTATTTTTTCCACATGTCAATGCATCTTGATCACTTGAATATTTTTCAATCTCAATCCTCAATAAAAAAAAATCAAAATTTAAACACTTAAATTAATTAATTTCATAATATAATTTGATTGTTTTAATACAAAAGTTAAATATAACACCAAATTATATCACCTAATTGAATTTAAACATAACTCAAACTAATCAAAACCAACTCATCTAATAAAACTCTATTATTGAGTCAACAAGTCAACTGAAGTGACCAAGCTTAAGTCTAAAGATAGCTGAATCCTTTGATGTTTCCGCCTTGTGGCTCCCATGTATTATTGGAAGATCATTGTCAGGGAACTTAATTGAAAACAAGTAAAGCTTCTTTTTGACCATCTCATGAGAAGAAAACTTTTTTATTTTTTTGAGACATGAAAACGAGAAAAGCCTAATAATAATAAATAAAATAAATAAATCTTTAAATGAAAAATAACTATATTTGTTATTAGTCAGAACCTTCAAAAATAAAAACAATATCATAAACTATGTGGAGACACATAAAATGTTTAAATTTTATTTATGAAAGTTTTGTTTTTATTAAAAGGTTATTATACTATAAAAAAATAGAAACCTTTAATAATACCGAATAAAGTATTAGCCATGGTTTTGCACTTTTGCATTGCCCCCTAATTGCATTGTTTTAAATTAATGGCCCTATCCTGAAGTCTTCGAGTGGGATGACTTGTGATTGACTTGAATATATGTAAATGTCATTCCATTATTGTTTCTATATATATATATATATATATATATATAAACAAAAGCATAACACACTTGAAAGCATAAGTTTTGATTCATTTGATTGATATAACAAAAGCATTAACCACGTGAATGCTGTTCCACCCTCGAAATTTCATGGGAAACATCACCGTAGGTCCATAGCTGAAGCCCGAAGACATCCAATCAAGAATGAAAAAAAAAAGAAAAAAAAGAAAGAATGGAAGACGTCCAATTAAGACGCAGCTCTCTATCTTCTTAAGAAATCTTCGATCATGACGAAGACAAATGAATTCCTGCATATATATATATATATATATACACGTATGCAGGGCTAATCATTTTATACATCCTTTTTAAGAAATTAAACCACTAAGGCCATGGCTTCCCATATCTTGCTCTTATCCATACCTTCCTTGTTTTTTTCCTTACTTGCTTATGCTTCCTTCTTTGCTTCTTTTGCTTACTCGGCTAGTACTGGAGCTGCTGAAGTAGCAAATGGAAGGAAGGAAGCGGAAGCTCTTCTAGAATGGAAAGTCAGTCTTGACAACCAAAGCCAGTCTCTCCTGTCTTCTTGGGCTGGAGACAGCCCTTGCAACTGGTTCGGAATCAGTTGCGACAAGTCTGGTAGTGTTACCAACATAAGTCTGCCCGATTCTAGTTTGAGAGGTACGCTTAATAGTCTCAGATTCTCTTCCTTTCCTGACTTGACTGTGCTTATCCTTCGCAACAACTCGCTCTATGGGTCCATTCCTTCACATATAGGTAACCTTATCAAACTTGATTTGTCTTCAAATAGCACTTCTGGCAACATACCACCAGAAGTTGGAAAATTGGTATCTCTTTATTTGCTTGATTTGTCAGATAACAACCTTAGTGGTGCTCTTCCTACGTCCATAGGAAACTTAAGCAACTTGTCGTATCTTTACCTTCACGGCAACGAACTCTCTGGTTTCATACCTAGGGAAGTAGGAATGCTTGAACATCTATCTACCCTTCACTTGTCCAGAAATAATTTTGAAGGTCCAATCCCTGCTTCCATAGGAAACATGAGATCTCTCACCAGTTTACTTTTGTCATCTAATTATCTAACTGGTGCAATACCAGCATCTTTAGGAAACTTAGGAAACCTAACCACTTTAGATTTGTCATCTAATAATCTAACTGGTACAATACCAGCATCTCTAGGCAATTTAAGAAGCTTATCTGAACTTCACCTTGCGAAAAACAGCCTTTCTGGTCCTATTCCTTCAGAAATGAACAACCTTACACATTTGTATTGGTTACATATATATTCTAATAGATTGTCTGGAAATCTACCACGAGATGTGTGTCTTGGTGGATTACTTTCACATTTTGTTGCGTTGGACAATTATTTCACGGGACCTATCCCAAAAAGCTTGAGAAATTGCAGCAGCTTGTTGAGACTCAGACTTGAGAGAAACCAACTTAGTGGAAACATTTCTGAAGCTTTTGGCACACATCCTCATGTGTCCTACATGGATTTGAGTGATAATGAATTGCATGGTGAACTTTCATTGAAATGGGAGCAGTTTAACAATCTGACAACCTTCAAGATTTCTGGAAACAAGATTTCTGGAGAAATACCAGCAGCTCTTGGAAAGGCAACACATCTACAAGCTCTTGACCTGTCGTCAAATCAACTAGTTGGGAGAATTCCAAAAGAATTGGGAAATTTAAAGTTTATTGAACTTGAACTCAACGATAACAAACTATCAGGTGATATTCCTTTCGATGTAGCATCGCTATCTGATCTCGCCAGGCTTGGCCTGGCAGCGAACAATTTTAGCGCAACAATTCTTAAACAGCTTGGCAAGTGCTCAAAATTGATATTCTTGAATATGAGCAAGAATAGCTTCGCAGGGATTATTCCTGCTGAGATGGGGTCTTTACAGTCTCTTCAAAGGCTTGATCTCAGTTGGAATTCCCTCATGGGACGTATAGCACCGGAGCTTGGACAGATGCAGCAGCTAGAGGTATTAAACCTCTCCCATAATATGCTGTCTGGTCTAATTCCAACCAGTTTTAGTAGACTGCAAGGCCTCACTAAAGTGGATGTATCCTATAACAAGCTAGAGGGCCCCATTCCTGACATCAAAGCCTTTCGCGAGGCACCATTTGAAGCAATTCGCAACAACACCAACCTGTGTGGCAATGCTACTGGTTTGGAGGCTTGTTCTGCTCTCATGAAAAACAAAACTGTGCACAACAAGGGCCCCAAAGTTGTCTTTTTTACTGTATTTTCTCTGCTGGGTAGTTTGTTGGGCCTGATTGTTGGTTTTATTATCTTTTTCCAAAGCGGAAGAAAGAAAAGGTTAATGGAAACACCTCAAAGAGATGTTCCCGCGAGATGGTGCAGTGGTGGGGAGCTGCGCTACGAGGACATCATTGAGGCTACTGAGGAATTCAACTCCGAATATTGCATTGGTACAGGAGGGTATGGAGTTGTTTACAAAGCTGTACTTCCATCAGAACAAGTCCTTGCCGTGAAGAAGTTTCACCAAACACCAGAAGTTGAGATGAGCAGCTTGAAAGCTTTTAGAAGCGAGATTGATGTCTTAATGGGTATACGGCATCGAAATATTGTGAAGCTGTATGGTTTCTGCTCGCATGCCAAACACTCATTTTTGGTATATGAATTTGTGGAAAGGGGAAGTTTAAGAAAGGTACTGAACGACGAGGAACAAGCAGGAAAGATGGATTGGGATAAAAGGATGAATCTTATCAAAGGCGTAGCCAATGCTTTATCCTACATGCACCATGACTGCTCCCCTCCGATTATTCATAGAGACATTTCCAGCAACAATGTTCTTTTGGATTCAGAATATGAGGCTCATGTCTCTGACTTCGGCACAGCCAGGCTCTTAATGCCTGACTCATCCAATTGGACATCATTTGCTGGCACCTTTGGGTACACAGCTCCAGGTATGAAGTTAAGTTTCAATATCACCTTCTATAGTAGGTTAGTTTACAAAATCACTTGAAAACAAAATAGCTGCAGTAAATTAGTTTGGCAAAATATAGCATGACCAGCCTCTTTTGCAGAGTTGGCATACACAATGAAAGTAGATGAAAAATGTGATGTTTATAGCTTTGGAGTATTAACATTGGAAGTAATGATGGGAAAGCATCCTGGCGATTTCATGTCATCTCTGATGTTTTCTGCTTCCACCTCCTCATCATCACCAAGCGGTCACAATACACTCTTGAAGGATGTTTTAGACCAGCGCCTGCCACCTCCTGAAAACGAGCTTGCGGACGGTGTGGCACACGTTGCAAAACTAGCGTTTGCTTGCTTGCAGACCGATCCCCATTATCGGCCAACAATGCGACAAGTTTCTACAGAGCTTACAACTCGTTCGCCACCATTGCCAAAGCTATTCTCCACGATAGAATTGGAAGATGAACTGGTTCACAGGAATGTTAAGGGTTGAATATTTACATATACTTTCCTGTCAAGGATCCAGTAGCTCAGCTGGTAATAGAGTCCCACACCTTTCAAGAGGTGTTATTATCTGTCTTACATTTCGTCTATTTATTGTGTATATTATATGCAGAAACAAGAAACAGAGTTTTCCCATTTCGAGCGTAAATTCGCCAGGTGAAATATTTCACATATTTTTAGTTTTCTTTAGCAACAATGGAAGAAATCAACATATTTTCTCCTTTTTTTGTTTTCCAATAAACGATAATGAATTATAATAAGCTCTTGATTTTATTTTTTAATTGGTAATGATAATAAGCTTCTTTCAATATTGCCAAATCAGTAATACAACTAAAAATCTTGATGATATAATAAAAACCACTCCCTTTATTTCCACAATTAAAACAAACTTGTCCTAAAAGAAGTGGCCACTGCTTTCTATTTTCTTAAATAATTGACAAAATTTCCAAATTTGAGATTTCATAGCGAATGTCACCATTGATAGGTTGAAGCCCAAAGACAAGGTTTTTTTTTTTTTTTCAAAAGAAACTTCACTTCAAGAACGGCAAACTATAGTTGTCTAGCTACAAGCAATTGAACATTCCTTCTTCTCTGTAACTATTCAAAAGGAAATTTTAGACAACATATCACGTAACTATATATATATATGCACTCTTGTTTGACTGAAAAAACAACCACAACCATAGCATCATTACCTAAGAAACTTCTCCCTGCTAATCAGATTCTTCTCGCAAGCAGGTGGCAAAACAAAATTTAATTATCTATTATTCATATATAATAAATTATTTAATAATTTAATTATATGTATCATGTTTTAATTTAAATATTGTGATATCTATTATTACTATATTTATTTTATTTTCTTTATTAATTATTTTCAAACAAAAATAGTAATATCTCTTACACTCATTAAAAATACCTAACTCAAATTTTATAAATTTTAATAGTTTTTCATAACCGGTGCTTAAAATTTTTTATTGATTAAAATTGAATTTAAAATTGTATATTATAAAACTAAAATAAAAAATAAATACTGCATTTATTTTCTCGGTATTATTGAATTTAAATTCTTAATTATTATTTATTTTTGAAAAACAAACTATTTTATCACTTAATTTTTTATAAAAAATATTTGCTTAAAATTAATAAGGGTGAAAATAATACATAATTTAACTTTTAATAAATATCATAATGTTTTGACAATTTGAAGTATCTTGGTATTCTCATTGATTTAATTCGAGAGATAATTTTTTGTTTTATTTGTTTATGCTTTTACATGTAGTTCAAGGGATATTTTTAGGTTGAATGGTTGTTTAAATTGATGTTAGAGTTTAAATTTTTAAATTGAATAATTATTTTACAATAAATTTAAAACATGAGGGTGAATGTGAGATGATGTGTAACGACTACCAGACCTCACAACATCATCTACTGGATCTACAAATTGAATTTATGTTCCCAGAAATCAAAGATGACCTTCACATGCTATATCAGACAATTTCGCCATTGACAATAGCATCAGTTCAGAGTCTAATGTATGGGGAAAAAAATTGTGCAGCAAGGGATTTGGATCTACCCAGTGGAGTTGCTGTTCCCAGAAATCAAATATGGTCTTCTCACGTCAGCAGACAGCCCTTCCATTGGTAACAGCATCAGTGCAGCGTGTAATGCATTGGAAAAGAATTGTGAAGCACAAATTTTGACATAACAGGGGCATCAATTGATCAGACAAATCCTGCTCACCACATGGTACTTGGAAGGAGTAGAAGAAAAGTTAAACTTCAATCCCAAACCGGCAGCATTCAAGAAACAGTGGAGCACCAGGAAGATAGCTCTTCAGAATCAATGGAATCGGGTATTAAACAGGGGAATTCCAGATTTACTAAGCAGAAACAGCCGCAGGATGCATATACTATGGAGAGAGATGAAGAGGTTTAGAATATGTTGAATGATGGGGTAAGATTGGGTCTGGGTGACATACAGGAACTGAATGTTTTTGCTGAATCGATCTGGGAAACTGTGAACAAGGAATTTGAAAACATTCAGGCCTTCTCAGGACCTGTGTCTTCTCTTTACTTGTTTGAAAAACCAGCAGAGCAGCTTACTGGGTCAGCCACTGAAGTTGTCTGCAACTGATACATAGAAAACATTGTCAAGGATGTATCAGGTGCTGGAATCCTTTTTACACCAATCCACAAATGCTTTAAAAGCACGAGGCCTGTTGGTGGATATTTTGCAGAGTCGGTCACTGATCTCAGAGAATTGCAGGCCTTTGTTCGTGTATTTGGTGGCTATGGCGTTGACAGGCTAGACAGAATGATGAAAGAGCACACAGCAGCACTCTTGAATTGCATTGACACATCATTACGGTCAAACCATGAAGTGTTAGAGGCAGTTGCTGGCAGCATGCATTCTGGTGACAGAATAGAAAGAGAGGCATGTTCCAGGCAGATTGTGGACTTGGACACAGTAATTGGATTTTGCATTGAGGGAGGACATGCACTTGCTTTTGGTCAGCTTCTTGCTGAGGCAGCTGGGGTCGTGCTTGATGAGGGTGCACCGTTGATATATTCACTACTTTCTGGGGTGGTTAAGCATATACCTGAAGAAATATCTGAAAAGAAGGAAATCAGAAGAATATGAGGGGTGGCAAACAGTCTTAATATAGTTGGAGATCATGATTCAGAATGGATCAGATCAATTCTAGAGGATGTTGGGGGTGCAAATGATGGTTCTTGGACATTGTTGCCTTATTTATTTGCCACCTTCATGACATCAAATATATGGAATACAACTGGCTTCAATGTTGATACAGGGGGCTTCAACAACAATATCCATTGTCTGGCAAGGTTGGTTTTTCTTGTCCCGCCATATTGTTGAATTGATGGGTCTGGATATACTCCTGAACACAAGAAGTTCAATGCTTCTTCGAACATGTATTGCATACGAGCTAGTGATCTGAAGTCAGTGGCCCATACCTGGCATTTCTATCCAAATTATTTTTGATTGGGCGACTGGCCGTCTCCCATTGAATATTCTTTGCAGGTGCATGAGTGCTGTGATTGTTGGTAGTGAGTTAGTGAGATTGGAACGTGAACATCAGCAGAGACAACAGTCTCCCTCTAATGGCCATCTTGATGAGGCTTTGGATCCTGAAAATATCATAACCTGCGTTTGTTTGCTGAAGCAAGCATAAAGTCTGCAATGCAGCTTTTTGTCAAGTTTGCAACTGGTATTGTGCTCGATTCTTGGAGTGAAGCCAATAGGTAAACAATGCAATGCCTGTCATGCCCGCTCACATAAAATACACAGATATGCACACAAGTTCCATATTTTCATCGATTTCTTTTGCAATAAAATCATATGGTAATTATTTTAAACCACAAGCATCATTCCTTAAAAACTCTGAGTTAGAATCTCTCTAGGGTGGCTTCCATCAATAATTCTTTCAGTTCAAATTACTGAGAAAGGAATGTTGATCTGAATAGTCTATTTATTATCTTTATGACCTTTGTTTTCCTTTCTCATTCATTTCATGCATCTCAATCTCATCTCCCCTTTCTGTGCAGATCTAATCTTGTAGCAAAGCTGATTTTCTTGGACCAACTTTGTGAGATCTCACCGTATCTTCCAAGAAACTCCCTCGAAGCCTATGTTCGTTACGCAATTCTCCGTTCAATTTATAGCCAGTACTACTCAAATTCTCCATCCATGCCTCTGGCACTACCAAGTGTCTCATCCCGCCATTCACCTGCTGTATCACTATCTCACACATCTCCTGCAGTGAAGCAGCCTCGTGGAGACTCAACACCACAGCATGGTGTTAATGATTCAGGTTATTTGAAGGGGTCATCATCCCATAGCCAGAACCATTTGTACGATATGGGATAGAGGAAGCCTTCGGCAGCACGGATAATTAAACATCGAAATGTTCGCCGCTCTGGGCCTTTGGATTATAGTTCAAGCAGAAAAGTTAAACTTGTCGAAGGCTCAGCTTCTGGGAGCACAGGTCGTAGTCCGCTACCACGGTTTGCTGTCTCAAGATCCGGGCCTTTAATGTATAAGTAGAAAACGGTGAAAATGGCAGGGTCAGGAGTGTTGATAAATTATCAGCTCCTCGTCAATCAGACAAGTTTTGCACCCTGTAAATGTCATAATTCTTTGTTCTTATGTTCCTCGTCGCGGGTGCCACCTAATCAGTATAAATTAATTGCCCTTGCGAGAGGAAGATGTTGTTGAATAGGGTTCTCAGCCTGCAGAATCAGCACTCCTCGACTTGTGCCATTTATGATACACATGCAGATAGAAATTTTTATTAGGTGAATCAGGATCCATGGCCACCACAGTAGGCCCCACTATTTTCAGTACTTGATGTCATAATCCAGGTAACCCTAATTACAAGTCCATGCTACGCCTGAGCTTACAGCTCAAGTGGTACCCTAGCAAAATATATTATAGCAATGTAAGATATTTGATAATATGTCCACTTGCTGCATCCAATTTCTATGCCATCATTTTTCTGAAGAAAAAAAAAGGATTTAGGGGATTCGTATGGAGATATATGTAGGACCAAAAGTTTGCGGTTCTAATAAGCAGAGGTGTCAAATTTGAAATTAGGACAAACCTTAAAATTTACCATTTGGTATATTTTATTTCTAAAAAATACAGCTTTTTAGCTTATGTTGAATTTATCTTCATCACTTCTTGTGACACGACTCTGGAGGTAGATGTCCAGTAAATCTATGAAAGATATTTGGTGATTATTATAGAATGTAACTATATAGAAAATATGGTAGTCATTATTCTTATATGGTTAATCTTCACCTTTACTATTGTTATATTTGCCCTACTCATACATATAGAAAGGGTTGCCTACACTGAGATTAGGTTAAACCTCCTAATTATTCTCAACTTGTGTATCAGAGCCTTCGACCATTAAAACTCTTTTCTCCTTTTGCAGCCGGCCCTAATTTTTTTTTCTGTTCCCCCTATGGACTCTCCTCGCTGCTGCCACCATTGCCATCTCTCCTTCCACCGATGCTACAACATCACCAGCCATCCATCCTTCTGCTGCTGGCCGAGCATCAACTTCCACATGTAGAGAGCATGTGGTCGTGATGTTTCTTCTTCTCATGATTCTGCTTCCTGTCCTTTGCCTCTCATGGAAACACACACGGATCAACGAATGGTTCCTCTATCAGAACAGGCCCACCAAATTGTTTGTCGTTGAAAAGAAACTTTACGAACACAAACTATCTGCTATTGGAGAATGCAGATGAAGCCATACCCTCCGTTGGTCAAGGTGTTTTTCACTTTGTTGACGGCTCCTTGCCGTGTCCTCCATCTCATATTATTGATGCTTCGGCTAGTTCTTTCTCTGCCATCAGCCCTTCTTTTCTTCATTGGAAGCAACAAGATCAACTTATTTTGAGTGCTCTACTCTCCTCTCTCTCCGTGGATGTGTTGCATCTTGTAGTAGATTGTTCTACTTCACATTCTGTTTGGCGCACGCTTGAGAAGGCACTTGCCTCTCCATCTAATTCCCGAATCATGCAACTACATGGCTCCTTTTAAGACCTTCGGTAAGTTGATGATCATTAGTATGTATATGGCAGCAAGCATAAGATTCGTTATTTTGACGAAATTGCTGCTGTGCTTCGCCGCAATGTCTCTTGAGATTTCGAATCTCTATGTGTTTCATGGCCTTTCGTGGTGAGTCAAAGACTTGTAACTACCTCTAAACGCGAGCCGAACCCGCTATCAGTTATGCTGATCTTCATAGCATCTCCGTTACCCATGAGTTTCTGCACGAAGAATTCCTTTCACTCCATGGCTGTCGGTTCATCCTCTTCGCCTCTGCTGTCGTGTCTTCTGGCTCTGCCGCAGAGCCACCAATTGGCTGCCAGTCACCTCAGATCTTCTGCTCATCATGCCGATGGAGCTAATCACAGTGCCGAAACAGGGACGTTGTAGGGGTAATTGACGTCCCAAACAACAACCGATTTCAGGCCCAAAATACCAGAGGCCACTCTACTGCAGAATGGCGAGGCAGAATCAGGTGCGTAGAACAGGCGCACATCTGTTGCATGATTTTTCACAGTCGAATCGAGGGCAAGTGTCTACGGCTGGACATGTACGCTTGCCAATTAGTGTTCCAATCTTGCGCCCATTCAGGCTCTTCAATGCTCTCAGTTTGCGCAGCAGCACATAACAATCCCTCTGGCCTCACCTGGCTCTCTCGCGAATGGCATCTGCTCTATGCACACGACTGGTTTCCCCGACACCTCGCGCGACATCAACATGTGACGTTTGACCTTGTACTCTAACTGATGTTTGCTCCGTTATCTTGTAATCGATTTTGCAGTGTATGGTGATGGTTAAGGCCCTCTGACATTATCCCATGTTGGACATACTACTCCTTATTCCCCAAAACCGCCTTGTTTACATTTAACTAATGTTCTTCGTCGTGCCTGTCCATTATTACCAACACCCGTTTGTTATCTGTTTCATAAATGTCTGTCGTGGATATGCATGTTTTAGTGTTGAATTTCGAGTGAATTATGTTGGTTTATGTGAAGATGCGTCGTCACCAAGAAGTTGGGCTTCTTCCGGCCCTCCTCGCTTTATGTTCTCTTCGAGTTCGTCGGCTACTCAGTTCCTGCGAGAGCTTTTGGTTCTCCTGTGCATTTTTCCGCGATTGCCCGACCTGGCATCGTGCGTTTAGGGTCATCCAACTCGCCATTCTAAGAATTGTGGTTAGTTGCCAAGTAATCAAATTTATGTTGTACGTTCTAGGACGATGCTTGTTTTACTCGGAGATTCAAGCATGTCTTTTTTAGGCAAGTCATTCCCATTTGTCCTTCCACACGACCGACGGGTCACAAACTTCTACCCCACCTTAAATTATTTTTTATTGATGTTGTGCGCCCTGCTCCAATGTTTATCCTTCTGATGCCGTTTTTTGATTATTTTGTTATCTTTATTTGATGCGCACACAATAAATATATCTGCTCATTATCCTCTTGTTGTGAAATTGATGCTATTTTCCACTGTTTCAACGTTTTCAAACACTTGTTGAGCGATCAGTTTTCTGCTTTAAAATTAAGAATATGTTCAAGCAACTGATTGGGGTGGTGATATCAAGAAATAAATAATTTTTCAAACCATTGGATTCCAATCATGCGATTAATTTGTCATCTACTCATGAACAAAATTGACACGCTTGATATAGTCATAACAATATTGTCGAAACTGGCCTAAAAGGGTTAGGCCAGTGTAATGCCTCATTGCGTTTTTGAGACACGATGCTACTGGAATCAATCGGGAATATCTTATTAATCGCAATGCCTACTCATGTTCTTCAAAATAAACTCTCCTCTTTGCAGTGTCGTTTCATCGCACTCTTGATTATAAACTTAACCTACGTACATTTGGGTGTCTTTGTTTTCCATTTTTTACGTCTGTACCATTGCTCATAAAATTTAGATATTCGGTTGCTTCTCCTTGGTGTTTTTTAGCGCTATAGCTCGTCTACATCCTTTGGTTATCGGTGTCTTGATTTAGAAGTCTAAGTCGTGTCTATATCTTTCGTCATGTTTGTTTTCATAAAGTGTGTCTTTCCTTTTAAAAGTCTGAACAGGGTAACAACACCCCGGTTCCACCCCCACTCCACCATAACTATCTTCCATCCTTGGCATCCCCTTCTTGTTTTTTCAGCCTATTCCTTCCCAATAAGCAGAAAAACACAACCCACCTTTGCCCCTTGCCCGCACCTCCCCACGCTTCCCCCTTACCCGTTGATTCAGCTGACCCTGCCTCACCCACCCCACACAACCATACTGTCACCACGGCATTGTCTTTCCAATGATTATTGTGCAGGGAATAGGTTCTGTAATTTGCAGGGATTCAGTACGGCACAACCAGCAGCTCCCCCGGCTTCAACCTCGGTCTGCAACTTTGGTTGACTCTCCTCATATCCCCTTTGAAGGCAATTCCAGTACAGTTACTGCTTTACTCCATGCTCTAGCTGCTCCTAAACACCCCACGGTTCTCTTTCGTCCGAGACAACCAGACAGCGCTGACCACCACCACGGACAAACACATTAATGCCTCCTTCAGATCGGTAAGCTCCCTCCCTCGCCATGAAGCCACTTATTTTTCTGGATGCTAACATATATGCAGCGGTTTGGCATAATGCTATTGCGTGAGGAAATTCAGCCTTACGCGACAAAAGGAATGGACTTTAGTGCCGTTCATCCGTCCATGAATGTCTGTGGTAAGCGATAGGATTACCAAAATTAAACGCAGATCTGATGGTAGCATTTGAGAGGTATAAGGCGCACCTAGTTGCTAGCGGGCTTCACTCAGCAAGAAGGTATTGAGTTACTCAGGAAACTTTTACGTCCTGTTATCAAACAGGCAACGGTACGCTTAGTGTTCTCCATTGCAGCTTCGAGTGGTTGGAAAATTCATTAGCTTGACATTCATAATGCATTTCTAAATGGAGTCCTTGATGAAGAGGTTTACATGAAAACAACCTCCAGGTTTTTGTTATGATTCTGCTCTCCCAGGTCATGTATGTCGATTGCATAAAATCTCTATATGGGTTTAAACAGGCTCCCGGGCTTGGTTACACTCGTCTGAATGACTTCCTATTATCCATGGTTCAGTGCTTCTAAAGTGGATACCTCATTGTTTATCTTCTCGGTTGGTAGCGAATTTGTTATCTTTTTGTTTATGTTGCATGATATTCTGCTTACGGGTAATAGATGTTATTCTGCTACAACCGCCTCATTCAGCTACTAAGCTCATAATTTAAACTTCGGGATCTGGGTGATGTTCATTATTTTTTGGGTATTGAAGTGCAGTGTACTGGTCTGGGACTTATGCTTTGCCAACATAAGTATACACTTGACATTCTCACACGAGCTGGTATGTTATCCGGTAAACCAGTTGATACTCCTATTTCGACATCCAAAGCCACCATTATGCCGGATCCATTGTTTTCTGATGCTACTCGTTTTTGGCAACTTGTTGGTGCTCTCCAATATCTCACTTTCACACGCCCGGATATTTGCTTTGCTGTTAACCAGGTCTGTCAGTTTATGTATGCTCTTACAAAATCTCATTGGGCCGCAGTGAAACACATCTTGCGTTATCTTCGTGGTACGGCATCACATGGTTTACATATTACTCGCAACTCTTCTTTTGCTTTACACGGTTTTACAGATGCAGATTGGGCAGGTAGTATTGAGGATAGAAAGTCTACAGGTGGTTACCTTGTGTTCTTTGGTCAGACGCCGATTTCGTGAAAATCGAGTAAGCAACGCACTGTTGCTCGTTCTTCGACGGAAGCTGAGTACAAAGCCTTAGCCGATGGCAAGGCTGAAGTTATCTGGCTTCAGTACTTGTTAACAGATCCTTAGATTCCGACTGCTTCTGCCCCTATTATCTGGTGTGACAACCTTGGTGCCACGTATTTGTCTGCAAACCCTGTATTTCATGCTCGCACAAAACATATTGAGATTTATTATCATTTTGTCCGAGATAGAGTTGCGAAGAAGGAGATTCAGATTCGTTTTATTTCCTCTCAGGATCAACTTGCCGATGTCTTCACTAAGCCACTTCCTACTTCTTCGTTTACTGCCTTTAGATTCAAGCTTCGGGTTGATCCTCCACCCTTAGCTTGAGGGGGCGTATTATAGAATGTAACTATATAGAAAATATTGTAGTCATATTCTTATGTGATAATCTCCACCTTTACTATTGTATATTGCCCTACTCATAAATATAGAAAGGGTTGGCTCAAACTATTTAGGTTAAAGCCTCCCTAATTATTCTCAAACTGTGACGAATAAATTTAACATAATGGCTTTATAATTCAATGGCTTCCATTGTCAAAGCCGTTTTCCATGGCAGAATTGAAAGATGTGATGATTTCACTTCCCTTCAGTAATATTTGAAAGACTGTTTTATATAGCAGATATACTAACAGAAAAACCTCAAGTAAAATCTTCAACAAGTCACTTGACAAGTTGAGTATTGAAAATACCTCCACACCAATTTATCAGTTACAGATCTCCTATACAAGATGGAAATGAATATACACACAAAGGAAAATCGATGAAAAGTATTGCATCGTTACTCACTGATCCTTAAGCAAAGCTGAACATGAAACTTATTAATTTTGCAGAATAATTATCATATGATGTTCAGCAGCATGTCATTGGCCAATACATTGACATCTCTCCTATTTCTTTTTCTTTTTTTATTTCCTTTTTATTTTGAGCATAATTGTCAGAGATTCTAAGAAAATTGCGCTAATGTAAAAGAAGAAGAAGAAGAAGAAAGAAATAATAATAAAATAAAAAGAAGAAGAAAAGGGCGCCAGAGCAGTCTATTTTCTGCCTGATTGTTTCACCAATGGCTGTAGAATGGCAGCCAGACTAATAGTCACAAATCACTCTCTGAGCTGTAAGTTTGTTGGATTGTTCTGCTTTGCTTTGCTTTTTTCTTTAAGAGCTGTTTCTTTGCCTTTTCTTTTGCCAACAAAATCAATGGTGTTCAACATCGTTAAGTTGAATCGTAAAATGTATACATCAATAGTATATTTAATTGCCGACAGAACCTTTATTGGTTTCAATTATTGGCCCTATCCTAAAGTCTTGTAGTGGGATGACTTGTGATTGACTTGAATATCTACAGCTCACTGGTGGCCAATGCTCCTAATTTTCTTTCTACAAGTTTTCATCCATGGCTCTCGTCTGAAGGCTAACCATGTAAATGTCATTCCAGTTTTTTTTTTGGTTATATGTCAATTTTTTAGAGGGAAATACTGGTGAAATTAAGCGAATTTTGTTTTTCTAGCTGTATTTTTAAGTATGTAAAACTATCATTTTTTTTTTATTACAGAATTAGCGAAAAATAATGAAATTATAAACAAATGTTATTCACGAACGGATTTCATTGGTAAATTAGTTAGTAAAATTTTTACCGACGAAATCGTAATCTCACACCACAGAAAAAATTCCACCAATAAAATTATTAAATGGTGATTGTGACAATGATTATTTTTTAAAGTTGTTTTTTTTTAAATATATTAAAATAATATTATTTTATATTTTAAAAATTTATCTTTTACATCAACACATCAAATCAATTCTAAAAATATAAAAATAATAATATATTTTTTTAAAAAAAACACTTTTTATATTTAATAAACGCTATTAACATCCAAGTCAATCCAAGAATTGGGAGTATACAAATAGTCTTCATCTCTTAATAATCAGGAGTGAACGGTGGGGTACAAGCTAGCTATTATTAATTGAAAAACTAGGAGAAAAACAAGAAAATAATATAAAAAAATCCTTGAACGATGATCACCCAATGCAGAGTCTTGTATTTCTTTTTTTAATCATGGGAATATAATAATTTTTTAACATATAACGGTGCAAAATAATATATTTCTTATAGTTCATATATAAACAAAAATCATCCGAGAATGGTCCGCATAGTTGAAACCCCAACACAAGTATTCTAGAATGACCATTTTTAAATTAGTCTACACGTACTCCTTCTGTGACGCAATTGAATATTCCATCAATGATTAATGTTGATCGTCACACAAAATGTTCACGAAATGAAAATGAAAAATTATACAATAATCCTGTATTAGTCTACACGTACTGCTGATAATTGTAAAAATAATTTTAGAATTACGACTATTTTCCGCGGATCATGTTAAACAGAGGCTAGGCTGATAGAGAGAGCGATGAATTCTACAAACAAAATAAAATCAGTTTCAAAGAAGTGCACAAGAACGCTCCTAATCTCCTTTTCTAACCATCAGCAAACGACATGAATTTCATGGAAAACATCACCATAGCCGACACCCAAAGACATCCACTCATGAATGGAAGACCATAGTATTCTACACCTCTTCTGACGCAACTGTCCACATAAGAAATTTCCGATCATGACCAAGACAAACAAACTCCTGCTCAAGGAAGTTTCCACCTTGTGGCTCCCATGTATAAATGCATGCAGGGAACTTAATTGAAAAAAAAGTAAAGCTTCTTTTTGACCATCCAATAATAATATTAATAACTGTGAAGAAAAACAGCTTCATTTTTATTTTGTATCGACTTTCTTTATCATAGGACAAACTCATGATAAAAAAAAAAAAAAAAAAAAAAACCATGGGCCTGAAGAGATATTAGAGTACTGCTGTAACAAGAGCATCTTATATCCTTTAATTAAAAAAAAAAAAAAACTAAAAGAAGAAGAAATTGTGTATCTCTCTTCAACAATTTCACTATTTATTAAAACTACTATTTTATTTTTATTTTTTTATTTTATATATATTTTTCAATTTTATTTTTTAAATTAGAATTTTTTAATGATTGAATTTTCAATCAATTTTTTTGAATTAGGTTAATGGCCATATAAACCTCTGTGACCTAAAGTTTGTGAGCTTGAACTAGTAACCTCAAGAAACAAACTTAGAACCTGACCAATTGAGTTTATACCCCTCAAAATTTTAATGATTTATATTAATACGATGTCATGTGAGTATTTTTTTTTATTACAAAGGCCACACTTTATCTTTGCACTATAAAGGGGATAACCATGCTAAAAAAAACTCTGAAGTAGTTATCCTAGATAGCTCCTCGGCCTATTTTTAGAAGTAGGGGTGAGCAAAAACGTCAAAAACTGATTTAAATTGAGAAAAACTGAAAATCAAATCGTGAAAAAAAATCTAATTAAATCGGATTAAAATTTTGAAAACACTAATCACTTTTGATTCGGTTTTTGATTTTATAAATGTGAACCGAAAAAATCAGAAGGAAAATATCAAAGTCACAATTTCTTAATTTTCCACGATACTTATAGCGGAAGATGCTAAGAGAAACCCACCAGAATTTGACATCCACCTAACACCATGGACTAAAACTGGAACTAAGTTTTTAATTCATGCATTTTATAATTAAGGCTTCATCTCCAGTCAAGATTGGCAACGGACGCAAATAGTCCACAGCTTTCCTAAATTATGAGTAATTGAATGTTCCTAATCACTTAACTTGCCCATGTCCTGCACCTTTCTTAATCCTTCAAACCAAATCTGTCATTTATGGAATGGACACACCAAAGAAAAAGGAATCTTCATCTTTTATACTCATTTTAATCATCAACCTCGAATTTCATTTGAATCTATACATTTTTTATTTTACAGCTCCTCAATGATTACCCAAGATATCTTGCCTTTTTATGTTTTTTCCCACCATGTGTGGAACATACTATTTTGCTCGTTGTCATGGAAAAGCTTTTTTACTCCATCTTGTGAAGAGAGGTCAGGAGCGTGACTTTGGGGTTGGAGTGACTGAGTGATGTGTGTGTGTGTGTGGTGTGTGTATGATAGCAAGAAATATAAATAGACCATCCTTTTTGCTGTACAGATGTTGTCACGTCCTTTCAGTAATAAAAAAATAAAAGCTTGAGACCAAGAGGTTTGCTCCCTCTATGATCTTAGCTTTGAACCCTAGGTTGCTCATATGATGGCACTGGAGTCTTACATGGTCGTTAACTTCAGGCCCGTGGGATTTAGTCGAGGTGCGCGCAAGCTCGCGCCCGGACACCCATGTTAATCTAAAAAAATAAAATAAAAAATAAAATAAAATAATAACCATGTAGAATTTAATTCCAATGTCAAACCCTAAACCTCAACTAAGTTTTCAGCATTTATAATCATTTCATAAATGTATACCAATAGTTCGCAGCTGTTAATTACGAGTAGTTGAATGTTCTGATCACTAATTTTACCCTATCCTTCACCTTCCTCTCAATCATCAAACCAAATCCACCATTTCTTTCCCTTATACATACGTGTGCAGGGCAAATTATTTTATACATCCTCCTGCTCGAGGAAGTTTCCACCTTGTGGGTCCCATGTATAAATGTATGCAGGGAAAGGGAACTTAATTGAAAAAAAGTAAAGCTTCTTTTTAAAATATAATGTATGGGTTGTTAAACTTATTGAGATCAAACACAAAAAGGGAGGCTAGAATTTGAATAATCCTGTATATTATGAATGCTTAGACTTAACCTAAATACAAATAAAGTATATATGGGTTAAACTGAAAGGTACTATTCTACCCTTAATAAATAATACTATATAAAATATTATTTTAACATCTCCCCTCAAAAACTCACGATGCGGCAGCTGTAGCATTCGAGAGTTTTGCAACAACTCAGAAAACGAAAACGAGAGATGGAATGCGCCTTGGTGAAGAAATCTGCAAATCTGCAAGGAAGAAGGAACAAAAGGCAAAAGTATGGTGCCATGCCTTGAGATGGATGACGAGTAAGATGACAAATCGATCTCTCAATGTTGCTTAGTCCTCGCTCATCGAAAAACCGAGTTGTGAGCAATCTGAATAGAACTCTGGTTGTCACAATACATAGGAGTAGGATGAGAAAAGGAAACTCCCATATCAGCAAGTAACCAACATAACCAAACAATCTCTTTGGTGGTAGATGCCATGGCACGATATTCTGCTTCGGTGGATGATTGAGAAACAATAGATTGTTTCTTGCTCTTCTAAGAAATAAGAGAATCACCTAAAAAGATACAAAACCCGGTAACAGACTTGCGATCTGTGGGATCACTACCATGATCAGCATCAGAGTATGCACGCAACTCCAAGGAAGAGGTGGATGAGAGTAAAAGACCTCTGAAAAACTGTACCCTGAAGATATCGCAAAATACGAAGAACAGCTTGCCCACAGTGAATAGTAGTAGGAGAAGCACAACAAACTGACTAACAACATGAACAGCATATGCAATATCTGGACGAGTAATGGTGAGATATACCAAACTCCCAACAATAGTGCGGTATAAAGTAGGATCTATCAAAGGTAAACCATCAGAAGAAGAGTACCTTGCATTAACCTCAATAGGAGTATCAACAGTCTTTGTTATCTGTAAGTCTAGCCCGCCTCAAGAATATCTGCAACATATTTTTCGACTGAGAAAGAAGGTAACCTCTAGGTGAATATGCTACCTCAATACCCAGGAAATATCGAAGATGACCCAAATCCTTCATTCAAATCGTTTAGTCCAACTCTATCTTCAAAACTGAAATACCATCAATATCATCACCAGTAATAATCATGTCATCAACATATAAAGACACTAATGATACGACCTGCATCAGTGCACTTGATAAAAAGAGCAGAAATCATGACTGCTAGAAACAAAGCCAAGAGACGAGATCACAATAGAGAATTTCTCAAACCAAGCACGAGGTGCTTTGTTTGAGACCATAATAATGCTTTCTTAAGCTTACAAACATATCCAGAGTCATGTGAAATACCAGGAGGGGGTGCCATATAAACTTCTTCTTGAAGATCTCCATTCAAGAAGGCATTTTTAACATCAAGCTGAGAAATATGCCATTGACGAATCGAAGCTACAACAATAAGAGTACGAATAGTAGTCATTTTTGCAACCGGGGCAAATGTCCTCCTCATAGTCCCATACCATACTGTTTGAGAGTATCCTTTTGCAACCAGCCTAGCTTTGTATCGCTCAATAGACCCATCAGAATTTAGTCTTGATCTTATTACACCCAACGACAACCAACAAACACTCTTACCAGGAGGTAGAGGAACCAGATCCCAAGTATCTGTCTTATGCAAAGCAGAAAGTTCCTCATCCATAGCTTGCTGCCAAAGCGGATCAAGAATTGCCTCTTTATAGGAAGAGGGCTCAAAGAGACAATGAATAGAAGCTAAAAAGGAAGTAAATGATGAAGAATAACAAGAATAAGCAAAATCTGGTAGTTTTGTAGACTTACGAATACGGATGGACTGACGTGGAGGTGGATCCACAATCTCAGATGAAGCTTGAGGGGCTGTAGATGAGAATGGAGCTTCAGGTGTGCCAGAGAGTAAAGTACCAGTACCTGCAGAGTTATGAGTACAAATTGATCGAACATGGGGAGAGATATCAGAATCCTCAGAAAACGGATCTATACTAATAACATCATATTTGGTCAGGTTATGAGTAGTGGATGGAATAGAAAAGAAAGGTATATGCTCAAGGAAGACAACATGACGAGACACATAAAGTTTCTGAGTTATTGGATCAAAACAACGATAACCCTTTTTACCTTCACCATAGCCTAGAAAAACACAAATAGCGGATCGAGAGGATAAATTACTTCATTCTTGATACGGTTCAGCCCTGTGATACGACCCAAGTAAGGTCAGATTCGGATTTTGGCGTAAAAAGCGCAACAATCCAGGTTTACGGCAACAGTCATAATTCTCAATCCGACCGTTGGATCGGACTAATATTTTATGTGGACTCTCCAGACATATCTTACTACCTTGGGTTAAAATTGCAGGTCAATCGGAGTTCGGTAAGGCACCCCAATACTGGTCAACAGAGGCTGTACGGATTTTGTTATTTACTTCCATTTGACTTGTGGACTTCCTATTTGATTAAGATTCTTTTCCTCCAAGGATGTGGGAGCTGGTTTTGGGAATTTCCTAGTTCCACAAGGATCTTTAATGAGTTGCAATATAATCTCCTAGTGTGGCAAGGATTCATTAATGTTTCAGAATCCTTTTCTTATAAGGATTCCTTATTCATCCTAGCTACACAAGGAAAGAAGGGCTGGTGGTATTTAATGACAAGTTACTTATTTTTATTATTTTCTTTAATGTTTGGGCTTAATTAAAACTTTGTTTGGAGCTAGGGTCCAAGGCTTGTTTGGATCAGGTTATGGGCTTTTCAGCTTAGGGTTTTGGGCCAGTTTTGAGTGGACCTCATATAAGTCCACATAAGGGGTCCATTAGGGTTAACTTTTCAAGAACTATTTAAACTCATGTAAGCCACAATTTCGGCAGCTTTTGATGATTATTATGCTGAACTTTTCAGTTTTAACGTGTGAGAGTGATTCTTGCAGTCTTCAGTTCTTGAACGAACTGGATATGACTTATCGAAGATTAACTGGCTTCGTGGCGTCATTCTACTCATTCCAATAGTGTTGGTGCCTTGGGGTAGGTTTCCATTGTGTCACACTCCTATCAGACCTCTTTTGGCTTTCCGGGATCAGATCTCAATCTTGATTGTGGGTTGCGTGACCACGTGATCACGAGGTTCGCATCAGTTGGTATCAGAGCTAGGCTCCGAAACAAGGTCATATCATTATGTTATTTTTGTTTTTTTTTTTTGGTGTTCCCTTAAGTTTTTCAGTGTTTGCGTCCATCTTCTTGTTCTTCGTGTCTGTGTCATCTAAGCAAAAAAAAAAAAAAGTTTATATTTTCATCTTGTTACTGTCTCTAAATCATATCAGTTTTGTTAAAAAAAATCAGAAAGAAATAGAGAAAAGAGTGATTAGTTGAAATTTGAAGGATCATTCAATTTTTGCCGCAGAAACACAAATCTTGGTGAACCATAAGCAAACCACCTCGGAATCAATTTAAACTTCATATTCAGTCTATTGGGGATGGGATCGCATCATATATAAAAGTTGGGCCTATTCTGATATTATTTGCTTGAGGTTTTAATTCGAGTTTCAATTCTGCCGCAAAAACACTACTCTTAATGAACCCTAGGTAAAACACCTTGGAATCAATTTAAACTTCATATTCAGTCTATTTGGGGTGAGATCGCATCTTATATCAAATTTAGACATATTTCGATATTGTTTGCTTGAGGTTTTAATTCGAGGTTCGATTCTGCCGCGGAAACACTACTATTAGTGAGCCGTAAGAAAAACACCCTAGAATCAGTTGAAACTTCATATTATGTGTATTGGGGATGAGATCGCACCATATATTAAATTTGGACATATTTTGATTCCGGCTTCTAGAGGTTTTAATTGGAGGATCAATTCTGCCGCAAACTGATCATACAAGGAGTTTGGGTACCTAGAAATAAGAGAACGACCTATAAATTGATTTTTGGTGATTTCATAGTATTGTAATAATACGAATTAAATTCGAGGTCATTTGGATATCGGTTTCTTTAGGTTTCCCGAATTAGGTCTTGTTTTGTCGTAACGGGTCTGTTTGGTGTTATCTTTCAAAACTTGTTTTGTTTCTGTTGATTTCGTTCCTGCCATTATACTATCATCATATTTTGTTATTTGGCTGTTGTTTGAGTCATTTTCATCACCCTCGTATTAGTTTGTTTTTCGATAAGTTCTGGTCCAAACAAAAGTCAGATTTGTATTCTCGAGTCTAAATCAATGTTCTTCATGCTATAAACTCTATTCTTGTCGTCGTCTTCTTGTTTTTTTTCCCCTATCTGTGTCATGTATTCACTAAGGGAGAGGGAACAGAGGAGGATTGTAGATCAACGATGCGAAATACTAAGCCATGGTTTGGGGGTTCTAGAACGAGAAGTTGATAAGTGTAGAAGATTATTCTATGATCTTGAAGCTTCATGGGAAAAAGAGGTACAACGCCAAAAGGATGAAAGACAAAGGAGAGTCGCTGTGGTTATCATTCAGAAGTATGTACGCAAGTGGTTAGTACGGCATGCTTATTTGAAATTCTTGTCAGTCACTACTTCTATACAGTGTTGTTGGAGAAATGTGTTAGCAATAAGGGGATTCCGAAGGCTTAAACAAGAGGCTACTGAAGTCACCATTAATGCTATTCAAGATTCGAGGGCGAATCTTCTTGAAGAGGGAGGGAATGATACGGTTCATCCCTGTGATACGACCCAAGTAAGGTCAGATTCGGATTTTGGCGTAAAAAGCGCAACAATCCAGGTTTACGGCAACAGTCATAATTCTCAATCCGACCGTTGGATCGGGCTAATATTTTATGTGGACTCTCCAGACATATCTTATTACCTTGGGTTAAAATTGCAGGTGAATCGGAGTTCGGTAAGGCAACCCAATACTGGTCAACAGAGGCTGTACGGATTTTGTTATTTACTTCCATTTGACTTGTGGACTTCCTATTCTTTTCCTCCAAGGATGTGAGAGCTGGTTTTGGGAATTTCCTAGTTCCACAAGGATCTTTAATGAGTTTCAATATAATCTCCTAGTGTGGCAAGGATTCATTAATGTTTCAGAATCCTTTTCTTATAAGGATTCCTTATTCATCCTAGCTACACAAGGAAAGAAGGGCTGGTGGTATTTAATGACAAGTTACTTATTTTTATTATTTTCTTTAATGTTTTGGGCTTAATTAAAAACTTTGTTTGGAGCTAGGGTCCAAGGCTTGTTTGGATCAGGTTATGGGCTTTTCAGCTTAGGGTTTTGGGCCAGTTTTGAGTGGACCTCATATAAGTCCACATAAGGGGTCCATTAAGGTTAACTTTTCAAGAACTATTTAAACTCATGTAAGCCACAATTTCGGCAGCTTTTGATGATTATTATGCTGAACTTTTCAGTTTTAACGTGTGAGAGTGATTCTTGCAGTCTTCAGTTCTTGAACGAACTGGATATGACTTATCGAAGATTAACTGGCTTCGTGGCGTCATTCTACTCATTCCAATAGTGTTGGTGCCTTGGGGCAGGTTTCCATTGTGTCACACTCCTATCAGACCTCTTTCGGCTTTCCGAGATCAGATCTCAATCTTGATTGTGGGTTGCGTGACCACGTGATCACGAGGTTCGCATCATTTCTACATGAGGACGAAGAACGAAACAAGTACAACCAAAGACTCTAAATGAGGAATAATCAGGAACATACCCATATAACTTTTCAAAAGGAGATAGACCCGAACTATGAGAAGATGGAATTGTATTAATTAAACTTACAGCAGTAAGAACAGCTTCTCCCCAAAACTCACTAGGAACAAAGGCAGACAACAAGAGAGAATGAGCAGTTTCAACAATGTGCCTATGTTTTCTTTCAGCAACACCATTTTGCTCAGGAGTATCTGTACAAGAAGTTTGGTGGATGGTTCCATCTAAGGCAAGCAATTGACAAAATTTATTAGAGGTGTATTCCCCACCCAAATCACACCTAAAACATTTAATCACAGCAGAATGTTGAGTTTTGATAAGAGCTCGAAAAGCTGCATATATCTCAAAAAATTCAGAACGATGTTTCATTAAATAAACCCAACAATAACGAGTATGATCATCAATAAAAGAGACATAATATCGAGACCCTCCTTTTGTGGCAACAGGAGAAGGTCTCCATACATCAGAATGAATCAAATCAAATGGTGAAGAAGAAACAGAAATACTTCTATTAAAAGGTAAGGCGGAAAATTTTGCCAATTTACATCCACTACAATCCGAAATGTCACAAGTTTTCAAATTTCCTAAAGCTCCTGTGGATGCCAAAAATCTCAAACGAGAAGATGAAACATGACCTAGATGGGAATGCCATAAATAAAAACTAGAAGATGAAAGACTTAAACGAAAGGAAGACAAATCAACTGTAGTAGCAGCAGCAGCGGCAGCAGCAACTGGCACTTTTAACTCATCCAAAATATATAGTCCATTCTCTCTACGGCCTGTCCCAATCAGCTTCTGAGACTGCAGATCCTGTATACAACAAAATGAACCAGAAAACATGACTAAATAATCACCAGAATCACATATTTGACCAACAGACGCAAGATTCAATTTGAGTTTTGGAATAAGATAAACATTAGGGAGAGACAAGTGAGGTGTGACAACAAAACCAACACCTGCTAAGGGCATAGGAGTGCCATTAGCAGTCATAACAGGAATGGAGGACAAAGGGGAAACAGAGGTAAAAGATGAGGAATCTGGAGACATATGATGAGAAGCACCAGAATCCAAGACCCATTCAGAGTGTGGCATACCTGAGGAACTATGATGCAACTGACCTATGGAAGAAGAAGCGGACATTGCTTGTGGCTGCAAGGAGAGAAACTTCTGAAATTGCTCAGCCAAAATATTAGGATCGGTAATAGAACTTGAGGAAGCTACTGCTGCAGTATTGTTGTGTGGTGGTTTATAACCCTGAGGTGGTCTATGAGCATTAGATTGTGACTGATTGCCAGACTTCCAAGCTTGATTCTGCTGTCTCAACTTAGGACACTGAGCCTTCCAATGACCTTTCTGCTTACAGAAACTGCACTTATCGAAGCCAACCCTTGTGTAAGGCTTATTCTGATGATTAGAGAATGGCTTAGAAGGCACTGCTAATACTGAAGGATTCGAAGCAGAAAAAATTCCCTTTTCAGAATAAGACTGAAGACGTATTTCTTCAGCCAATAACTCACTAACAACAGAGTCAACAGAAGGCAATGGAGAACGATGCAGAATTGAACCCCTAAGTCCTTCGAAATCACTGTGAAGTACTGTTAAAAACTGTACCAATCGTTGCTGCTCTCTACGCTCAATATAGGCACCACATGCCTTTAATTCTGTCGATTCTGTAAGAGCCAATTGATCCCAAAGATCTGTCATAGCAGAATAAAACTCTTGGATACTCATATTCTTCTGATGAAGAGCTCGTATGTCATTCTCTAATTGATACTGTTTTGCAAAATTTGATTGTGTGAATAACCTTTGCAGATGATCCCAAACCTCTTTTGCTGTCTCATACTTCGTCAACTGCATACCTATCGAATGCTCAACAGAATTGTTGATCCAAGTAATGATCTTTGCATTATTTGCTTCCCATGTATCTATCAAAACAACATCTCCCTCCTCAACATTCTTAGGTATCATATAAGTCCCACTAACATACCCCCACATCTTCTTACCCTTAAGAAAATTTCTCATCACATAACTCCAATACGAATAATTCTTCCCATCCAACCTCACACTCACAGACTGAAGTGAATCATCTCTTTCAGTAGCCATAATCAGCAATCACAAATAACCAGAATGCAAAAGCAGCGGAAACAAAATACTAAATTGCAGAAACTAAACAAATCTCTTCTCGAAATTATACGATTACTCCAAAACACAAAACAAATTTGCAAAAACTGAACGCAAATACCAAATTGCAGATGCTGAAGGGAAGACGAAATACCAAAATAATTGCAGAAACTGTCGAAATACCTAATTTTGCAGAAGCGAAAGACAAAATATCACTCCAAAAAAAAATTGGATTAAGCCTCGTTTCATAAAACCAGCTCTGATACCATGTTAAACTTATTGAGATCAAACACAAAAGGGAGGCTAGAATTATGAATAATCTGTATATTATGAATGCTTAGACTTAACCTAAATACAAATAAAGTATATATGGGTTAAACTGAAAGTATTATTCTACCCTTAATAAATAATACTACATAAATATTATTTAACAATGACATTAAAATTTAACATTTATGCATGACAATTTTTTTTTATATATTTTTTATGATATAGCCATATAATAGAAAGTACTTTTTTATAATTTAATTTTCAATAAAATCACTTTTAAAACCAGCTAATGAGGCCCAAATCATATTTTTTTTATTAGGGTATACAGAACCAAATACCAACTCGCAACACCAGGGTCTCACGTCATAGATTTTTAGAATGAGTGGTTTATATTAAAAAATAAAATTTCAGAAAATAAAACAAATTACTGATCGGTCTAAAGAAATTTCCTGCTAGTCTCCCCGGTTTTTTTCATTTGAAGTCATGAATACTCTGATTTTTCAGGATTACTTCTCAATATCTTACTTACCTTAATTGATCTTCTAGCAAAAGGATACTTCATTTCTAACGAAGATGCTGACTGGCTGGGTGCTTCCTCCGCCTCCAGCCCTCTTCCTTTAATTGATCTATCTTTCTCGATAGGTGGCACGAGTTTCTTCACATGGTGAACTGATTTTTTTGTAACATAAAAAATAACAATGGCCCTAGAAATCTAAATGTTAATTAAAAAAAATTAACTTTTAAATTTAAGTGAGGTTTTCAAAACCTGTAAATTAAATTATGCAAACAGGATAATTTAATAGAAAAAAAACAGCTTAATTTTAGAAATAACTAATTTTGAAGGACAAAGCTGGAAAAAAAACAACTTTAAAAAATATATGATTCACCTAGTTTAACCTCCTGTCTAAATCATGAGATGTGGATAATTAAATGAAAGGAAACTGAAAAAAATAATGAACTTCATTTTTCAAAATGAACTTTGAAGGAAGTTGTTGTTACTCAATTTAGTTAAAGGGTGAAATTAAAAAAAAATCAAATTAATAAAAAAATCCAAAACAAAAAAATTTTAAGAGATCAAAGATCAATTTTTTTTTTTTAAATCAAGATTAGGATCCAAAAATAAAATTAAAAACAAATTAAGATTTGATAAATAAATCAAAATTAAAAATCAAAAGACTTCATTTCCGGTCAAGATTGAATGTTGTTACCCTGTCCAGCTGCACCTTTCTTTCAATCTTACTCATGAATTTATAATCTATCATTTCTTTTCCATATACATACGCATGCAGGGCAAATCATTTTATACATCCTTTTTAAGAAATTAAACCACCAAGGCCATGGCTTCCCACATCTTTTTCTTCTCCACACCTTTTTTGGTTTTTTCCTCACTTGCTTATGCTTCCTTCTTTGCTTCTTTTGCTTACTCGGCTAGTACTGGAGCTGCTGAAGTAGCAAATGGAAGGAAGGAAGCAGAAGCTCTTCTAGAATGGAAAGTCAGTCTTGACAACCAAAGCCAGTCTCTCCTGTCTTCTTGGGCTGGAGACAGCCCTTGCAACTGGTTCGGAATCAGCTGCGACAAGTCTGGTAGTGTCAGCAACATAAGTCTGTCCAATTCTAGCTTGAGAGGTACGCTTAATAGTCTCCGATTCTCTTCCTTTCCTAACTTGATTGAGCTTTTCCTTCCCAACAACTCGCTCTATGGGTCCATTCCTTCACATATAGGTAACCTTTCTAACCTCTCCATCCTTGACTTGTCTTACAATAACATTTCTGGCAACATTCCACCAGAAATTGGAAATTTAGAATCTCTCACTGTTTTAGCTTTGTTATTTAATAAACTAACCGGGACAATACCAACATTTTTAGAAAATTTAAAAAACTTATCTATACTTAGCCTTTGGAGTAACAGTTTTTCTGGTCCCCTTACTATTATTGGAAACCTCCCGAGATCTCTCACTATTTTAGATTTGTCGTCTAATAAACTAACTGGTACAATACCAGCATCTTTAGGAAATTTAAAAAGCTTATCTATTCTTAGCCTTCATAGTAACAATCTTTTTGGTCCCCTTACTTTTATTGAAAACATGACGAGATCTCTCACTATTTTAGATTTGTCGTTTAATAAACTAACTGGTACAATACCAGCATCTTTAGAAAATTTTAAAAGCTTATCTGTACTTAGCCTTCTTAATAACAATCTTTTTGGTCCAATTACTTTTATTGAAAACATGACGAGATCTCTCACTATTTTAAATTTGTCGTTTAATAAACTAACTGGTATAATACCAGCATCTTTAGAAAATTTAAAAAATTTACATTTACTTAACCTTGGGAATAACAATCTTTTTGGTCCCATTCAAATAAACAACCTTACACATTTGGATACGTTACAAATATATTCTAATAGATTGTCTGGTAATCTACCACGAGATGTGTGCCTTGGTGGATTACTTTTATATTTTAGTGCGGATGACAATTATTTCACGGGACCTATCCCGAAAAGCTTGAGAAACTGCAGCAGCTTGTTGAGACTCAGACTTGAGAGAAACCAACTTAGTGGAAACATATCTGAAGCTTTTGGCACACATCCTCATTTGTACTACATGGATTTGAGTGATAATGAATTGCACGGTGAACTTTCATTGAAATGGGAGCAGTTCAACCATCTGACCGCCTTCAGAATTTCTGGAAACAAAATATCTGGAGAGATACCAGCTGCTCTTGGAAAGGCAACTCATCTACAAGCTCTTGACCTCTCGTCAAATCAACTGGCTGGGAGAATTCCCAAAGAATTGGGAAATTTGAAGTTGATTGAACTTGCACTCAACGATAACAGACTTTCAGGTGATATTCCTTTCGATGTCGCATCGCTATCTGATATCGAAAGGCTTGGCCTGGCTGCGAACAATTTTAGTGCAACAATTCTTAAACAGCTTGGCAAGTGCTCAAAACTGATATTCTTGAATATCAGCAAGAATAGATTGACAGGGAGTATTCCTGCTGAGATGGGGTCTTTACAGTCTCTTCAAAGTCTTGATCTCAGTTGGAATTCCCTCATGGGACGTATAGCACCGGACCTTGGACAGATGCAGCAGCTAGAGGTATTAAACCTCTCCCATAATATGTTGTCTGGTCTAATTCCAACCAGTTTTAATAGACTGCAAGGCCTCACTAAAGTGGATGTATCCTATAACAAGCTAGAGGGCCCCATTCCTGACATCAAAGCCTTTCGCGAGGCACCATTTGAAGCAATTCGCAACAACACCAACCTGTGTGGCAATGCAACTGGTTTGGAGGCTTGTTCTGCTCTCATGAAAAACAAAACTGTGCACAAGAAGGGCCCCAAAGTTGTCTTTTTGACGGTCTTTTCTCTGCTGGGTAGTTTGTTGGGCCTGATTGTAGGTTTTCTTATCTTTTTCCAAAGCAGAAGAAAGAAAAGGTTCATGGAAACACCACAAAGAGATGTTACCGCGAGATGGTGCCCTGGTGGGGATCTGCGCTACGAGGACATCATTGAGGCTACTGAGGAATTCGACTCCAAATATTGCATTGGTACTGGAGGGTATGGAGTTGTTTACAAAGCTGTACTTCCATCAGAACAAGTCCTTGCCGTGAAGAAATTCCACCAAACACCAGAAGTTGAGATGAGCAGCTTGAAAGCTTTTAGAAGAGAGATTGATGTCTTAATGGGTATACGGCATCGAAATATTGTGAAGCTGTATGGTTTCTGCTCGCATGCCAAACACTCATTTTTGGTATATGAATTTGTGGAAAGGGGAAGTTTAAGAAAGGTACTGGACGACGAGGAACAAGCAGCAAAGATGGATTGGGATAAAAGGATAAATCTTATCAAAGGCGTAGCCAATGCTTTATCCTACATGCACCATGACTGCTCCCCTCCGATTATTCATAGAGACATTTCCAGCAACAATGTTCTTTTGGATTCAGAATATGAGGCTCATGTCTCTGACTTCGGCACAGCCAGGCTCTTAATGCCTGACTCGTCCAATTGGACATCATTTGCTGGCACCTTTGGGTACACAGCTCCAGGTATGTCGTTAATTTTCAATGTCACCTTCTACATTAGGTAAATTATTTTTGCAAAATATAGCATGACCAGCCTCTTTTGCAGAGTTGGCATACACAATGAAAGTGGATGAAAAATGTGATGTTTATAGCTTTGGAGTATTAACATTGGAAGTAATGATGGGAAAGCATCCTGGAGATTTCATCTCATCTCTGATGTTATCTGCCTCCACCTCCTCATCATCACCAATTGGTCACAATACAGTCTTGAAGGATGTCTTAGACCAGCGCCTCCCACCTCCTGAAAACAAGCTTGCGGACGGTGTGGCACATGTTGCAAAACTGGCGTTTGCTTGCTTGCAGACCGATCCTCACTATCGGCCAACAATGCGACAGGTTTCTACAGAGCTTACAACTCGATGGCCTCCATTGCCAAAGCTATTCTCCACGATGGAATTGGAAGATATAATGGTTCACAGAAATGTTATTGGCTGAATTTTTACAGTATACTTGGGTGTTTGTGAAAAGCAACTTGTTTGGCAAAATGTAATATTCAATAATCAAGTCTATGTTAGATATTCCGTCCAAAGCATCATTTTAGATGGAACTTGGTGAATGTCATGAATCATGTAATTCATTGCCTTCATTTGTATCAATTGCCTTCCTACTACATATTTTTTTTGGAGAGTAATAAACAATCGAAATTCCAACACAAAGACCGTACAATAATGATGAACAAAATTTCCACAATCAAACCAAACTCGTCCTGAAAGATCAAATAACGTCAGTTGAAATTCCATATTAATTCCTCCGCGTCTAAAGTGGGCTTCCCTCTTAGAAAGAAACAAATAAGTAATACCTAACACAAATCTTTAAATCACAAGTTGCAAAAACCTCGTATTAAAAATAGGAGATAGTCATTCTAATCTCAAATCTCTACCCCCTCGAACTTTTCCAGGATTTGAATCTAAAAAACCTCGTATTAAAAATTCAAAACTGCAAGGTCTTAACTCTTGAATGGATCGTCCCCCTATTCTTCCCAGCCCTGTGATAAGGAATGCTGCTTCTGTTCAAAAACTCTGTTGTAGAACTGTAGGCATAATTTTCTCTCAAGGTTCAGGTTAATTTTGTACCTGGAAGGCCAACGGGCCTTGGCATCAAAACATTTTGTAATTTTCAACAGTTTTCAAGGGTTTACGCAATTGTGCTGAATTATAAGTGGGATTTCCTGAATTGAGACAAGACCAAACCTACAGCCAGAAAAAGTCTTTCTTTACCAAACAAAAACAGAGCGTCTCTGTATCTTTCCTCTGGGCTTCAAAAAATCTAATAGATCTTGTCTTATGGTAGGCTGCTTCAGTTTCCTTACGAAACTTTTATATATTTCTAGCAATTCACATGACATCATCAAATGATACAAGTCTTTAATAAGAATCTACAACAACACTAGAACATCCTCGTTGACGATCCGTGCTTCTCTGCAAAAATCCATTAGTATCTTTCCAAGATCACGAAACTCCAAAACAAAGAACATCCAAAACCCTTTGCAAACTCCAACAGAACCCTAATTGAATATAACAGCTGAAAACATCCCAGTGAAGTGCTTGCGATTCAAAAAAATGAAGTCTAATAATTGACTACTTAGCAAAGCAGAAGTTATGAGACACTTATGATGCGTCTGTTGTGGATAAAAAGGTTGTTTCCGTAGAAAGCATTTTTCAAGACGAATAGGAACCTTGTGGCAGTTGATTTGAAACATAGGAATTGGAAGGATCAAAATTCAGAATGTCTAGAAAGCAATGATACTTGATATTGGAGAATGTGATGGGAGCACTAAATGGTGTTGTTTCCGTAGAAAGCATTCAATGCGTTGCTGATTTTTCAAGCAAAGACTGATTGGGAGGGGAACTTTGAAATAGTTAAACGGAATGAGGAAAAGGAGGCAGAGGAAGAGGAAGATGAGAAAAGAAATGAAAGTAAGAAAGATGGGTAGTGTGTCAAAAGGAAGAGCGTTCATGAGTACTAGTAATATTCATGAGCTTATATTAGAAGGTGCATTGGGTACGACTGAGGAGAAAGGGGGATGGTAATGACATGGATGTCGAGAAAGGAGAGAAAGTAAGCAAGAAGAAGAAAATGATTTTCATCTTTAGAGTAGGGATTGAGAAGGGAAATCTGTTCTCTATACACTTTTGACATCATTGATAATAATCTACATGAGATTTACTCCTGCACTTCAACGCAGCCACATAAGCACATGCCCAAACTGAAATATTTCATTTAGTTTTCGAGCACCGGGGCCAAGTCCATTTCCATGAAAATGATAGAGGATGTACGTGTGCGCTTCTAATTCAAAACAAAAAGAAAATATGTTGAAAAATCAAACATTTGAAAACTCACAAAAGATGGAGCAGGCTGCTTCTCAAACAGCAGAACATGTTTTATAACACTACAAGGCAATCATCCAATAGCAAACAAAAATCAATTAAATTTGATGGCAATAGACCAAAACCTCGTTCAAATAAAATTGACAGATGAATCATATAGCAGTCAAGGGAAAATATAGTTGATAAAATAAAAGTGATTTTCTGCTTGAATTGTGTCAGTGACTAACTTCAGTTGAAGATTTTAAAGAGGGCATCTGGATATGGGGATTACTCTTCCTATACGGCTACTTGCTGAGTTACTGGAATAGTAAACAGGAAACCAGCCAGAAAATCAAATATAACAGAGACCAAACACAAAATTTAGGGGAGTAGTCGTCGTATCAGCAGGGAGAACCAAGCATTTCCAGACAAATGCAAAGTCTTTCATTGTGGCATTTGATGCTTTTGTGGTCTCAAGCATGATCCACCTGGTGATCCCAGAAGTTGTAAAGGCTTGTTGAAGAGACTTGCTTCACCTTCAAGTTTCATTCTGACCAGCCAACTCAAAACTGTTGATGTGAGCCATCAGAGCAATAAAATTTCTTCAGCTTCTTTCTACAATTTTAACAGCTCTTTTCCATTTTTCTCAAGGTGTAATTCCAGGAACATAAGGGACAGCGGGCTTGGGCTTCTTTATTTTTTCAACCAGCACAGCTTGAGTTGTTAGAACTATCCCAGCAATTGAGACAGCACTTTGAAGTGCACACCTAGAAACTCTACAAGGATCTACCACCCCTGCATTGAGAAGATCTTCATATCTACCAGTCATTGCATTGTAACCAGTTCTCCAGTCACAAGATCGAATATTCTCCACCACAACTGCTCCATCAACCCCTGCATTAGTTGCAATTGTTTTTGCAGGTGCAAGAAGTGCCTGTAATGCATCATTGGTATGTGTTACTACATGGGAGAAGAAATTTCCCTTTATAGTCATTTAGAAACCACTACTTGTAGGGTTTCTCCATGCTACGCCCTGCATTTATAACCATTTCACAAGGATGTCCAACTTTATCACTAATTATGAAAGGTCCGTTTTGCAAGTCTTGTGCAATAATCTGCTTTAGCACAAACGCTGCATGGTAACTCATTCACAAACGCTGCTTATTTCTATTTGAGACGCAAAATTCACCAATCCAAATAAAGAAATGAGCATAAAAGGCACATCTCACAAAAGAAAAGAAAATCACCATAGATCAAATCCTAGTGAGGCGAAAGTGTGAAGAAAATAACTTTTGAAAAAAGAAAGGAACCGAGAACAGACCTTTGCAACAATATCAGCACCAATCTTCTCATTTTCATCTTTCATGGATTTTTTTATTGAGGAGATCTGCTCCGAGAGATGTACATATGTTGCACCGCCACCAGGTACTATCCCTTCATCCATGGCAGCAAATGTAGCATTCTTTGCATCTTAAATTCTGAGTTTCCTATCTTCAAGTTCTGTCTCCGTGTGTGCTCCTACCTAAATTTGCATGCTAAACAAGTTAAATCTAAAGATAACTTTAAAATAAAACACCACCAAACAAAATATTAGAGTCCTGTCGTTTGTCGTAGTATTTTTTAAGGAAAACAGAGCAGAAAATTCATCCCTGCTACTGAGCTAACACCACTCAAGGAGCCCATGTCCTTCGCAGTAATTCTTCACACTTATAGCCAGATTTGTCAAGATGCTCATCTATTTTTCCGAAATATATTGTATACAAAAGCATTAACCACGTGAATGTTGTTCCACATGTTGAATATACTCAGCCAAGCACACGTCTGCAGCAGTGATACAATGAAGATACTGCACTGGGAAGAACTGCAGCAGTGATACAATGAAGATGCTGCACTGGGAAGAAACTACTCATGCTCACGCTACTGCACTGACAAGCAAGAACACGTTGAAGCTGATATGCTCAGCATGACAGGCAGTTATATTCAGTTATATTCAGTTATATTCTGTTACAAAAGGTTGTTATTTACAACTAATTCTGTTATTTACGCTGAAGCTACACTATAAATATTGTATCAAATTATTCAATGAATACGAAGAATTCAGTTTATAATTCCATTTTCAATACCACACTCGAAATTTCATGGGAAACATCACCGTAGGTCCATAGCTGAAGCCCGAAGACATCCAATTAAGACGCAGCTGTCTATCTTCTTAAGAAATCTTCGATCATGACCAAGACAAATGAATTCCTGCATATATATACGTATGCAGGGCTAATCAATTTATACATCCTCCTTAAGAAAGTAAACCACCAAGGCCATGGCTTCCCAAATCTTTCTCTTATGCACACCTTTCTTGTTTTTTTCCTTACTTGCTTATGCTTCCTTCTTTGCTTCTTTTGCTTACTCGGCTAGTACTGGAGCTGCTGAAGTAGCAAATGGAAGGAAGGAAGCGGAAGCTCTTCTAGAATGGAAAGTCAGTCTTGACAACCAAAGCCAGTCTCTCCTGTCTTCTTGGGCTGGAGACAGCCCTTGCAACTGGTTCGGAATCAGTTGCGACAAGTCTGGTAGTGTTACCAACATAAGCCTAAATAGTCTCATATTCTCTTCCTTTCCTAACTTGATTGAGCTTATCCTTCGCAACAACTCGCTCTATGGGTCCATTCCTTCACATATAGGTAACCTTATCAGACTTGACTTGTCTTTAAATAGCATTTCTGGCAGCATACCACCAGAGGTTGGAAAATTGGTATCTCTTTATATGCTTGATTTGTCAAATAACAACCTTAGTGGTGCTCTTCCTACGTCCATAGGAAACTTAAGCAACTTGTCGTATCTTTACCTTTACGGCAACGAACTCTCTGGTTTCATACCTAGGGAAGTAGGAATGCTTGAACATCTATCTGCCCTTCAGTTGCTCTATAATAATTTTGAAGGTCCAATCCCAGCTTCCATAGGAAATCTGAGATCTCTCACCAGTTTACTTTTGTCATTTAAGCAATTAAGAAGCTTATCTGTACTTGACCTTGCGAATAACAATCTTTTTGGTCCCATTCCTCCAGAAATGAACAACCTTACACATTTGTATTCGTTACAAATATTTTCTAATAGATTGTCTGGTAATCTACCACAAGATGTGTGCCTTGGTGGATTACTTTCACGGTTTGCTGCGGCGAACAATTATTTCACGGGACCTATCCCAAAAAGCTTGAAAAATTGCAGCAGCTTGGTGAGACTCAGACTTGAGAGAAACCAACTTAGTGGAAACATATCTGAAGCTTTTGGCAAACATCCCAATTTGAACTACATGGAGTTGAGTGATAATGAATTACATGGTGAACTTTCATGGAAATGGGAGCAGTTTAACAATCTGGCAGCCTTCAGAATTTTTGGAAACAAAATATCTGGAGAAATACCAGCTGCTCTTGGAAAGGCAACTTATCTACAAGCTCTTGACCTCTCGTCAAATCAACTAGCTGGGAGAATTCCAAAGGAATTGGGGAATTTAAAGTTCATTGAACTTGCACTCAACGATAACAAGCTTTCAGGTGATATTCCTTTTGATGTCGCATCGCTATCTGATCTCGAAAGGCTTGGCCTGGCCGCGAACAATTTTAGCGGAACAATTCTTAAACAGCTTGGCAAGTGCTCAAAACTGATATTCTTGAATATCAGTAAGAATAGATTGACAGTCTCTTCAAAGTCTTGATCTCAGTTGGAATTCCCTCATGGGAGGTATAGCACCGGAGCTTGGACAGATGCAGCAGCTAGTATTAAACCTCTCCCATAATATGTTGTCTGGTCTAATTCCAACCAGTTTTAGTAGACTGCAAGGCCTCACTAAAGTGGATGTATCCTATAATAACTAGAGGGCCCCATTCCTGACATCAAAGCCTTTCGTGAGGCACCATTTGAAGCAATTCGCAACAACACCAACCTGTGTGGCAATGCAACTGGTTTGGAGGCTTGTTCTGCTCTCATGAAAAACAAAGCTGTGCACAAGAAGGGCCCCAAAGTTGTCTTTTTGACAGTATTTTCTCTGCTGGGTAGTTTGTTGGGCCTGATTGTAGGTTTTCTTATCTTTTTCCAAAGCAGAAGAAAGAAAAGGTTAGTGGAAACACCACGAAGAGATGTTACCGCGAGATGGTGCCCTGGTGGGGATCTGCGCTACGAGGACATCATTGAGGCTACTGAGGAATTCGACTCCAAATATTGCATTGGTACTGGAGGGTATGGAGTTGTATACAAAGCTGTACTTCCATCAGAACAAGTCCTTGCCGTGAAGAAATTCCACCAAACACCAGAAGTTGAGATGAGCAGCTTGAAACCTTTTAGAAGCGAGATTGATGTCATAATGGGTATACGGCATCGGAACATTGTGAACCTGTATGGTTTCTGCTCGCATGCCAAACACTCATTTTTGGTATATGAATTTGTGGAAAGGGAAAGTTTAAGAAAGGTACTGAACGACGAGGAACAAGCAGGAAAGATGGATTGGGATAAAAGGATGAATCTTATCAAAGGCGTAGCCAATGCTTTATCCTACATGCACCATGACTGCTCCCCTCCGATTATTCATAGAGACATTTCCAGCAACAATGTTCTTTTGGATTCAGAATATGAGGATCATGTCTCTGACTTCGGCACAGCCAGGCTCTTAATGCCTGACTCGTCCAATTGGACATCATTTGCTGGCACCTTTGGGTACACAGCTCCAGGTATGTAGTTAAGTTTCAATATCACCTTCTACAGTAGGTTAGTTTACAAAATCACTTGAAAACAAAATAGGTGCAGTAAATTATTTTGGCAAAATATAGCATGACCAGCCTCTTTTGCAGAGTTGGCATACACAATGAAAGTGGATGAGAAGTGTGATGGGAAAGCATCCTGGCGATTTGGAGTATTAACATTGGAAGTAGTGATGGGAAAGCATCCTGGCGATTTCATCTCATCTCTGATGTTTTCTGCCTCCACCTCCTCATCATCACCAACCGGTCACAATACACTCTTGAAGGATGTTTTAGACCAGCGCCTCCCACCTCCTGAAAACGAGCTTGCGGACGGCGTGGCACATGTTGCAAAACTAGCGTTTGCTTGCTTGCAGACCGATCCCCAGTATCGGCCAACAATGCGACAAGTTTCTACAGAGCTTACAACTCGTTGGCCACCATTGCCAAAGCTATTCTCCACGATAGAATTGGAAGATGAACTGGTTCACCGAAATGTTATTGGCTGAATTTTTAAAGTATACTTTCCTGTCAAGGAGCCAGTAGCTCAGCTGGTAATAGAGTCCCCCTCCTCTCAAGAGGTGTTATTGTCAGTCTTGGATATTCAGTCCAAAGTCTTACATTTCGTCTATTTCTTCGCCTACTGCTTGTGTATATTAAATGCAAGAAACAGAGAGTTTTCTCATTTCGAACTTAAATTCGCCAGATGAAATATTTCGCATATTTTTAGTTTTCGTGAGCAACAATGGAAGAAATCAACATATTTTCTCCTTTGTTTTTTTTGTTTTCCAATAAACGAAAATGAATTATAATAAGCTATTGGTTATATTTATTTTTAATTGGTAATGATAATAAGCTTCTTTCAATATAGCCATATTAGTAATATAACTAAAAATCTTGACGATTTAATAAAAACCACTCCCATTAATTTCCACAATCAAACAAAACTTGTTCTAAAAGAAGTGGCCAATGCTTTCTATTTTTTAAATAATTGACAAATTTTCCAAATTTGAGATTTCATAGCGAATGTCACCGTTGATAGGTGAAGCCCAAAGACAAGGATTTTTTATTTTTTATTTTTTCTCAAAGGAAACTTCCCTTCAAGAATGGCAAACTTCGTACAGTTGTCGTGTCATTACTATTCAAAAGGAAATTCTGGACTGAAAAAGACAACCAGAACCATAGCATCATTACCTAAGAAACTTGTCCCTGCTAATCAGATTCTTCTCGCAAGCAGGTGGCAAAACTAAATTTAATTATCTACTATTCATAAATAATAAATAATTTAATTATATTTATCATATATTTTAAAATATTGTAATATCTATTATAACTATATTTATTTATATCATCTTTATTATTTTTAAACAGAAATAGTGATATCTTTTACACATTAAAAATACCTAACTCAAATTCTATAAATTTTAATAGCTTTTCAACTTTATAACCGGAGCTTAAGATTTTTTATTGATTAAAATTTAAAATTGTTTATTATAAAACTAAAATAAAAAAAAAAAGTAATAAAAAATAAATACTGTATTTATTATCCAGAATTTGAGACCATTGACTGTGACATTAGTAACCTTTGTTCTTGCATTGGTGATGGGCTTGAGGGTGAATGTGACATTAATAATTGATTAAATTGGAAAAAAAGGACTGTTTTGTAAATGGTGCCGAAATTCAAGGGTTCAATTGCAATTTGATCCAGGGGTAAAATTAAAAAAAGGGGGATTTTCCATGATTAGGGGCCTAATTGCTAAATTTCAGAATATCAGGGGTCAAATTGAAAATAACCATTTTGGACTAAACGACGCCGTTTCGTGTCCACTATTCATCACCTTCTTCGTGGATTAATTCAGCAGAAAGGAAACTGCCTCAAACCGGTTGCAATCATGTACCACGTCTCCTACACGATGCATCTCCAAATATGCCTCACCCCCATGATCATTGTCTGGGCAGAAAGAGAGGACATTCAGAGAAAAGACCACAAAAAAGGGGGCGCCGAGCTTTCTGGACGGGGGAGAGACGGTAGAAAAAAAACGAAAAAAACCAGAGGAGGAGAGAACGAACAGGAGGGGGTTTCGGAAGCTGAGAAAAATCACAGAAAACAGAGAGAACACAAACAGAGGAGGAAAAAAACCAGAGAACAGGGATGTAAACAGAGGACAGACGAAAACAAAAGAAAGGGAATAAAGGCCAGAGAGAAAGACCAGAACAGGTGTGACGATTCAACAGGATTAAGAACAACTGAATTTTATTCCAAGTGAATACTGTCACTTTTACAAAAGCTTTAAGTGCCAAAAAGAGTAATACAAGGTATATTTGATGATCAAATTAGTTTCAATGACTGAAAATAAATTGAAATTAAACTTGACTAGGATGAGAGCAAATTCACCCGAATTTCTCTCTTTTCACACACACAGTGTATTGTTCTTCTTCTCTAGTTTTTCATTCGGTTACAGTGCATTATATGCATGCAAGGTGCTCGTCCGTAATTGCAATAAAAGACTTTACAAGTTTCTTACACGTGTCTATTGACACGTTACTAATTGAAAAATGAAACGGCGCATTTGTGAATTGAACTCTTTTCTCGCTATGGCTCTGTTCAAATCTATTCCCCTGTTTCTTCAAGATTCATCGTTAGAAGAGTTACTGTTGGCAGCATGTAACAACAGGAGGACACAACTCGAGGGGACGAACAGCACAGGGGAGACCTGGAAACGCAAACAGAGGCGATCGAACAGAAACAAACCAGGAAATAAAGAACAAAGAAAGCAAAAGAAAAGCAAGAAGAGGGGAGGGTAACAGAAGCAGAAGGGAGGGTAACATCAGCTAGAAAGAACAAGCCTCCATCAGTGGAGGGTAATAGAAACTGTGAACAAGGAATTTGAAAATTGGACTGCAAATCAGTAGCGGTCCGGAGACTCTATTTCGGGTATGGTTTTTTCTCATATCTTTTTAAACATGAAAATCTACTTTTGGAATTGTTTTTGTTTGGGTATGCTAGCTAAACGTCAAGCTATTAAAAAGATGCTTATTCACCATGAGATTGATGTTTGTTTTCTACTTGAGACTAAGCGGGCAGCCTGCACAGATAAATTTTGTCAACTTTCTGTGGAATGAACAGAATATTAGATGGACTTCTATAGATGCTTTTGGGAAATCCGGTGGTGTTTTCGTCTTATGGAATGATAAGAACTTCAGAGTTAACTCCATAGAATATGGGGGACAGTGGATTGCTATCTTTGGTGTTCATTCTTCTTCAGATTTTGCTTGTGCCGTAGTGGGAGTCTATGCAGCTAGTTCAGTTTTTGAACGACGAACTTCCTAGAATGAGCTTACCATGCTAAAATCAGCCTTTGAAGTGCCCATGTTCTTAGTAGGGGACTTTAATGAGACCTTACACCCAAGTGAAAGGAGTAGTGGGTTCTTAAATGTTACTGGTTCAAAGGCCTTCGAGTCTTTTCTCTCTAATTGCGACTTCATTGAGTATCCTCTTGCTGGGCATCGTTATACATGGTTTTGGGGCAGATCAATGAGCAGAATAGACAGAAGTCTTGCATCTCCATCTTGTCTCTTGCAATTTCCCTTTACTGTCTTTGACTATATACCCCTAGAGGACTGTCCGGTCCCTGTCATTTAGTTCTTGGCCAGATTCGTGAGAATTGGGGGTGGAGGCCGTTTTGTTTTATGAATTGTTGGACTGTCTTGCCACGATTCATGAAAGATCTGGAGACTTTCTGGAGAGAATGCGAGCTAAAACATCCTGGAAATTTCGCACTGGTTAAGAAATTGAGTTTGTTGGCACATAAATTTCGAACCTGGAACCATGATGTCTTTGGTAATCAGGATAGCAGGCTTCGGGAATTGCAGGATAAAATACATAAGTTGGAAGAAGAAATGGAGGTCCGTGACCTATCAGAAACTGAGAGGATCGAATTATATGCCTTAACAAACAAACAACAATGGGATGTTAGCAAACATGTTGAAGCTATTTGGAGGCAAAAATAAAGACAGAACTGGTGTAAATTAGGGGACAGGAATACAAAGTTCTTCCATCTAGCTGCAAAAGTGAGGACATCTCGAGATTATATTACGAAGATAACTCACGATGGGATCACCCATAACACACCGCAAGGAATTAAAAATGCTGTTGTTTCATTCTTTTCTATGTTATTCTCTAAACCCAAGACAGCAAGGGTTTCAATGGGAGCCATGGGTTAAAGACACTATCTATAGAGCAATCCATGTGGCTTGAGAAGGATGCAACTACAGAGGAGGCAAAGCAAGCTGTTTGGGACTATGATGGGTCAAAGGTTTCAAGACCAGATGGATTTATGTTGTATATTTTGAAGAGAAAACAAAAGCTATAAATTGTAGTTGCAGCAGAACATAATTCTTTATTGAATTTCAATACGATTATTTATGCAATAAGGAAAAACAGAATTGCAAGATATTCTCCTAGAATATCTGATTTTCTGTTACATGGAATAAGAATAGCCTTTAGACTAGCAACAAGAAACAAACTCTAATAACTGAAAAACAAACTTAGATTCTGCTGAGATTTTATTTTGCTTCTAGAGTCATTCTTGGTCAACAATTCTCCTCCTTGACTCTGAAGCTGCAAACTCCCAACTTCTGTCTCAAATACTCAAACTTGAGCTTAGGAAGTGCTTTTGTTAAGATGTCTGCATGTTGTTCCTCTGTTTTGCAGTAAAGCAGCTTTACTTCTCCTTCTTGTTGAACTTCTCTCAGAAAGAAAAATTTAATCTTGAAATGTTTTGTCCTGCCATGAAATACTGGATTATTTGAGATTGATATTGCAGCTTGGTTGTCCACAAACAGTTGTGTGCTTTCATTTTGCTTCAGATTCAAATCTGCCAATAGTTTCTTGATCCAAACTGCTTGGTTTGCAGAGGCAGTGGCAGCAACATATTCAGCTTCTGCTGTAGATTGAGCAACAATTTCCTGTTTCTTTGAGCTCCATGAAAAAACACCTGAACCAAAGCTGAAGCAATAACCAGAGGTGCTTCTCATGTCATCAATGTTTCCTGCCCAGTCACTATCAGAGTAACCATGAAGATTGAATTCTCCAACTTGACTGAATTTGATCCCATAATCAGCCGTGCCTTTTATGTATCTGAGAATTCTCTTTGCTGCTTGAAAATGAATTTCACTTGCACAATGCATATATCTAGATAATAGACTTACAGCATGCATGATGTCTGGTCTGGTTGCTGTCAAATACATTAGACAACCTATTAGGCTTCTGTATAGCTTTTCATCCACTTTTGCAGCTCCATCTTCCTTGCAGAACCTCTCCTTTTGATTCATTGGTGTTGTTGTTGGCTTGCATTGATCCATGTTGAACTTCTGGAGAATTTCCTTTGCATATTTGTGCTGACACAGAAATATTTCATTTTGTGTTTGAAATATTTGCATGCCAAGAAAGAATGTCATCCCTCCAAGGTCTGTCATTTCAAAAACTGACTTCATCTCTTCTTTAAACTTGTCAATTTGCTCTCTACAGCTTCCTGTTATCAGCAAATCGTCAACATAAAGAGATATAACAAGTATATGTCCTTCAGCTCCTTTTACGTAAAGAGTAGATTCACTTAGACTTCTTATAAAGCCTAAGTTCTGCAAGTAAGTATCAATCCTGCTGTACCAGCTTCTTGGAGCCTGCTTTAAGCCATATAATGCTTTTTTTTAGTTGATATACCTGATTCTCTTGTCCTGCAACAGAAAAACCTTCAGGTTGTTCAACAAAAATTTCTTCCTCCAGGTAACCATTCAAAAAGGCTGACTTTACATCCATTTGATGTAAAGTCCAGCCTTTATGTGCAGCAAGTGCCAGCAGCATCCTTATTGTATCCATCCTTGCAACTGGAGCGAATGTTTCAGAGAAATCCACCCCAAACATCTGAGCATATCCCTTGACAACCAGCCTTGCCTTGTATTTATTCACAGAACCATCAGAATTCAATTTGGTCCTGAAAATCCATTTGACTCCTATGGCTTTTTTTTGTTGAGGTCTGTCCACCAATTCCCACGTTTGATTCTTTTCAATCATCTTTAGCTCCTCCTTCATTGCATCTAACCATTTCTGATCAGTTGTAGCTTCTTCATAATTTGCAGGTTCTATTGCAGCAACATTGCATCTTTGATAAATGTCAACAAGAGTTCTGGTTCCTCTCACAGGTACATCATCTATGTCATTCTTCTGATTTTGATCTTCAATCTGCTTCTCATCTTTCCAATCCCAGCTGTCAGATTCGAAAAACTGAACATCCTTGCTGATGATCACTTTGTTTCTTTGAGGTATATAGATTCTGTAGGCTTTTGCAACAGCACTGTAGCCTACAAAAATCCCAGCTTCAGCCTTCTTGTCCAGTTTGTCTCTCCTATTTTGATGAATATAAGAGAAACATAAACAACCAAATATCTTCAGATTAATTAGCTTTGGTTTGTAGCCAAACCAGGCTTCAAACGGAGTCCTTGTCTGCAGGGCTTTTGTTGGCAATCTATTCAACAAGAATACTGATGTATTAGCTGCCTCAGCCCAGAATTTCTTAGACAGTCCTTTATCATGTAGCAAGCATCTCGTCATCTCCATCACTGTTCTGTTTTTTCTTTCCACAACACCATTTTGTTGTGGAGAATATGGTGCTGTAAGTTGGTGTTCAATGCCTGCATCTTCACAAAATCTGTTAAATTTTTCAGAAGTGTATTCAGTTCCATTATCGGATCTGATTACCTGAATTTTGCAGTTGCTTTGAGTTTCAATCCATGCTTTGAACTTTCCAAATATGTTGGCAACTTCAGCTTTGAATTTCATAAAATAAATCCAACACATTCTGGAATAATCATCAATAAAGGCAACATAGTACTTACTGCCATTTAGAGATGATGTGCTCATTGGTCCTCCAACATCTGTGTGAATTAGTTGCAACTTCTGTGTAGCTCTCCAGGCTTTGCTTTGTTGAAATGGAAGTCTTGACAGCTTTCCATATTGACAGGCAGCACATGTTGGAAGATCTTTCTCTAATTTGGGCAAGCCTTTCACCATGTTGTTCTTTTCCATGAAAAATAATGCTTCATAATGATAATGCCCCATTCTCTTGTGCCAAAGTAATGAATTATTGACTTCCTTGTGTACAACAGCCTGCTCTTCTTTAAAATCCAGCACAAAACTCTTGCCTTTCATCTTAATATTGAAGACTTCTATGCCCTCAGCATCTTCAATCACACAACTTTTATCTTCAAACAGCACTTTATAGCCTTTGTCTAGCAACTGGGAAACACTTAACAAGTTTTGATTAATTTCAGGAACATATAGCACATCTGAAATTAATTTAAAACCTGAGTGTGTTTCAATGGCTACTGTTCCTTTGCCTTCTACTTTCAAGTGAGTTCCATTTCCAATCTTGACTTTGGAAATAATATTTCTATCAAGCTCTGTGAAGAGCTTTCCATCATGAGTCATGTGATTTGTACAGCCGCTGTCAATGAGCCAATTTTCTGTGAGTTTATTTGTGGCTAAACATGATACCACAAACAAATGCTCCTCCTGATGTTGATCATCGACAACTTTGGCTTCAGTTTGTTGTTGTTGAGTCTTGCATATCTTTTCCATGTGCCCTAACTGACCACACTTAAAACAACGTGCATTAGGACTCCACCAGCATTTATTCTGAGGATGATTGTTTTTTTTGCAGTGAGGGCAGGGAGGAAAGCTTTGAATGTTGCTGGTTTTGTTGTTTCTGGTGTTGAATGCAGAACCTCCAAACTTGCTGTTTTGTTTTTTTCTGTTCTTACCATCACGGTTGTTTTGAGATCTGATAAAGAATGCACCCTCTACAGATCTTTCTTGCCTCATCAGCCTCCTTTGCTCTTGTGCTTGTAGTGCATTCAACAACTCAGCCAAGGTAATGCTTGACAGATCTTTAGAATTTTCTAAAGATGAGATTGTTGTCTCAAACTTCTCTGAAATTGTTACTAGAATTTTTTGAACTATTCTAGAATCAGAAAAATCAGTGCCAAGAAGTCTTACATTGTTAACAATGCTGAGAAGTTTGTTAGAATATTCCTTGATTGTTTCTGATTCTTTCATCTTTTGTAATTCAAACTCTCGGATTAAGTTTAGCACCTGCATCCCTTTGATTCTCTCATTTCCTTCATATTCTCCTTTCAGAAAATCCCAGATTTCCTTTGCTGTTTTGAGAGTCATTATTCTGTAGAAAATGGTGGGTGAGACTGCTGCAAACAAAGTTGCTTTTGCTTTCGATGTTCTCTGCTTCTTCTCTTTGTGATTTTTGATTTGTGCAACTGTTGGATTGTCTGACAGAGTTGACACTTCATATACTTGTTCAACTGCTTCCCATAGATCATTAGCATCAAGATAGGCTTCCATTCTAACAGCCCATACTTGATAATTGATCCCATCAAATACTGGAGGTGCAACTGCAGTAAATGGCATTTCTATGTTCATACTGGATGTATTGTGTTTAGATGAAAAGTATTTGAAGGTTGTGTTTAGGCTCTCTCAATCTCTCAAGTGTCTGAAGGTTGTGTTTAGGATCTCTCAATCTCACAAGTCCCTCAAGAAAATCAGCTCTGATACCAATTTGTTGTATATTTTGAAGAGAAAACAAAAGCTATAAATTGTAGTTGCAGCAGAACATAATTCTTTATTGAATTTCAATACGATTATTTATGCAATAAGGAAAAACAGAATTGCAAGATATTCTCCTAGAATATCTGATTTTCTGTTACATGGAATAAGAATAGCCTTTAGACTAGCAACAAGAAACAAACTCTAATAACTGAAAAACAAACTTAGATTCTGCTGAGATTTTATTTTGCTTCTAGAGTCATTCTTGGTCAACAATTTACTTTTACTTTCTCATGTAACTATCTAGAAAAATAAATTTTTCAGATGGTGAATATTTAATTCTTCAGGCATGCTAAGCTTCCAATGGGTGTCAACACTTTTTATATTGCTCTTTTACCGAATCCCAAGCTACCTACCGGATTTTCACAGTATAGACCAATTAGTCTGTGCATGTTTTATACAAAATTATATACACATCCAGGGCAAATCATTTTTTATATATCCTCCATAAGAAATTAAACCACCAAGGCCATGGCTTCCCAAATCTTGCACTCATCCATACCTTTTGCTTACCCACGTTAATTAAAAAAAAAAAAAAAAAAAGAGTTTTCCCATTTCGAACTTAAATTCGCCAGATGAAATATTTCACAACGGAAGAAATCAACATATTTTCTCCTTTTTTCTGTTTTCCAATAAACGAAAATGAATTATAATAAGCTCTTGATTTTATTTATTTTTAATTGGTAATGATAATAAGCTTCTTTCAACATTGCCATATTAGTACAACAACTAAAAATCTTGCTCTCATCCATACCTTTGTTGTTTATTTCTTTACTTGCTTATGCTTCCTTCCTTCCTTCTTTTGCTTACTCAGCTACTGGAGCTGAAGTAGCAAATGGAAGGACACAAGCAGAAGCTCTTCTAAGATATTAAAACGGGAAAATCTATTAAATAATAAATTCTTGTTTCTTATTCGAAACAAGAATGCCTTGTTTTTTTTTTTTTGGAAAAAATATTTTTTTCAAAAACATGAAGAAAAATAAACACGCGATTCACATCCAAGTCAAGGACCGACAGTATGCAAATAGTCTTCATCTCTTAATAATCAGGAGTCATGGAATGGTGGGGTACAAGCTAGCTATTATTAATTGTAAAGTTCGGATTTGCACATCGTAGATAAAACCTAAAATAATTCGGGTAATGAAGGGAGAGAGATAGAGTTAGATTTGTTGTTTAACACAAGCAATGAAAAACTAGGAGAAAAAACAAGAAAAATATATAAAAATGCTTGAAGGATGATCACCCAATGCAGGGTTTAGTATTTTTTTTTTTAATCATGGAATATAATCATCTTATTATAAAAGCACATAATGGTGCAAAATAATATATCTCTTTTTATGCAACTTTTTTCCAATAATCATTTAATTTGACCTTCGAATTTGCATTTTTTCTATTCTTGGGCATAATGGGATACAATTAGGCCTTGAAATTCCTCCAAAAATTACAACTTGATTTTTGTCTATTTTTACAGTTTTTTTTTATCACCTTTCTCCACATTGCTAGCCTTTATTTTATTTTTTTATTTTTATTTTGAAAAAAAAAAATGAATTTTGGGGAATAATCCAAAATTGGGTTATGACAGCTTCCATTGTCAAAGTCATTTTCCATGGCAGAATTGAAAGATGTGATGATTCACTCCCTTCAGTAATATTTGAAGACTGTTTATATAGCAGATATACTAATATTTGAAGACTGTTTATATAGCAGATATACTAACAGAAAAACCTCAAGTAAAATCTTCAACAAGTCACTTGACAAGTTGAGTGTTGAAAATCAATGAAAATGAATATACACACAAAGGAAAATCGATGAAAAGTATTGCATCGTTACTCACTGATCCTTACGCAAAGCTGAATATGAAACTTATTAATTTTGCAGAATAATTATCATATGATGTTCAGCAGCATGTCTAAGAAAATTGCCCTAATGTAAAAAAAATAAAAAGAAGAAGAAAGAAATAATAATAAAATAAAAAGAAGAAGAAAGAAATAATAATAAAATACATTGATTCCTCTATTTTTTTGGACAAATTGAACCCAATACACCTAATAAAATTCTATTGTTGGGTCAACAAGTCAACTGATTGACCAAGCTTAAGTCTAAAGATAGCTGAATCCTTTGATATTTTAATAGGAAAGTCACGGTGAGAGAAGAAAAAGAGAAAAGAGAGACAACAATGTTCCGACAACCTTTTCTTTAAATACCTAGATTAATTAGGTTGGATTTGTGCTAAATTTTTGCCTTGGATCTGATGGGACAAAACATGGGTCTCACAATTATGGTAATTACATGTGAATGCGAATGAAGCTGAAAATGTGAAACACGAGAAAGCTGTAGATTCCAGAATTCGTGAAAAACATACATTGGTTGACTAAACGTTATGAGCTTTTGAGATTTCACATGAATGGAAGACCATAGTTAGTAAAGCTTCTTTTTGACCATCCAATATTTTTTGAGACATGAAAACTAGAAAAGCCTAATAATAATAAATAAAATAAATGAATATTTCTTTACTTGCTTATGCTCTCATCCATACCTTTGTTGTTTATTTCTTTACTTGCTTAAGCTTCCTTCTTTACTTCTTTTGCCTACTCAGCTACTGGAGCTGAAGTAGCAAATGGAAGGAAACAGGCAAAAGCTCTCCTAAGTTATGCTATTCACATCCAAGTCAAGGACCGACAGTATACAAATAATCTTCATATCTTAATAATCAGGAGTCATGGAATTGGGGGGGGGGGGGGGGGTACAAGCTAGCTATTATTAATTGTAAAGTTCGGATTTCACATCATAGATAAAACCTAAAATAATTCGAGTAATTAAGGGAGAGAGATAGAGTTAGATTTGTTGTTTAACAAAAGCAATGAAAAACTAGGAGAAAAAACAAGAAAAAAATATAAAAAATGCTTGAAGGATGATCACCCAATGCAGGGTTTAGTATTTTTTTAATCATGGAATATAATAATCTTATTATATAAGCACATAATGGTGAAAAATAATATATCTCTTGTATTTCATAAAAAAAAAAATCAACCGAGAATTAATGGATCCATAGCTAGCTGAAACCCCAACATAAATATTCTAATAATTAATTATGACAAATACACGTGCTCCTCCTATCACGCAATTATTGAATGGAAGACCATAATATTCTACACCTCTTCAGACGCATTGTTTTTTATTAAAAGATTATTACTATAAAAAACATAGAAAAGTAACCTGCATTGTTTCTATAAAAAAAAAAAAATAACAAAAGCATAACAGACCAAAGAATGTTGTTCCACACTTGAAAGCTTAAGTTTCGATTCATTTGATTGATATAACAAAAGCATTAACCACGTGAATGTTGGTACACTCGAAATTTCATGGGAAACATCACCGTAGGTCCATAGCTGAAGCCCGAAGACATCCAATCAAGAATGGAAGACGTAATTAATTTTAAGACCTGTAAAATTAGTCGAGATATACGCAAGTTAGCCTGGATACCACGTTAATCTAAAAAAAAATAAAAAAATGGAAGACGTCCAATTAAGACGCAGCTGTCTATCTTCTTAAGAAATCTTCGATCATGACCGAGACAAATGAATTCCTGCATATATATACGCATGCAGGGCAAATCATTTTATACATCCTTCTTAAGAAAGTAATCCACCAAGGCCATGGCTTCCCACATCTTTCTCTTTTCCACACCTTTTTTGGTTTTTTCCTTACTTGCTTATGCTTCCTTCTTTGCTTCTTTTGCTTACTCGGCTAGTACTGGAGCTGCTGAAGTTGCAAATGGAAGGAAGGAAGCGGAAGCTCTTCTAGAATGGAAAGTCACTCTTGACAACCGAAGCCAGTCTCTCCTGTCTTCTTGGGCTGGAGACAGCCCTTGCAACTGGTTCGGAATCAGCTGCAACAAGTCTGGTAGTGTCAGCAACATAAGTCTGCCCAATTCTAGTTTGAGAGGTACGCTTAATAGTCTCAGATTCTCTTCCTTTCCTAACTTGATTGAGCTTATCCTTCGCAACAACTCGCTCTATGGGTCCATTCCTTCACATATAGGTAACCTTTCTAACCTCTCCATCCTTGACTTGTCTTTCAATAGCATTTCTGGCAACATTCCACCAGAAATTGGAAATTTAGAATCTCTCACTATTTTAGCTTTGTTATTTAATAAACTAAGTGGTACAATACCGATATCTTTAGAAAATTTAAAAAGTTTATCTCAACTTTACCTTAATCATAATAATCTTTCTGGTCCGATTACTTTTATTGGAAACCTGACGAGATCTCTCACTCATTTAATTTTCTCATCTAATAAACTAACCGGTACAATACCAGCATCTTTAGAAAATTTAAGAAACTTATCTGAACTTTACCTTTATAATAATAGTCTTTCTGGTTCCATTACTTGTATCGGAAACCTAACAGGACCTCTCACTATTTTAGAGTTGTCATATAATAAACTAACCGGTACAATACCGTCATCTTTAACAAATTTAAAAAGCTTATTTGCACTTTTCCTTGCGGGTAATAAACTAACTGGTACAATACCAAGGTCTTTAGGAAATTTAACAAGCTTAAGCATCCTTTCCCTTGCCGATAACAATCTTTGTGGTCCGATTCCTCCAGAAATGAACAACCTTACACATTTGTATGGGTTACAAATAATTTCTAATAGATTGTCTGGTAATCTACCACGAGATGTGTGCCTTGGTGGATTACTTACATATTTTGGTGCGTTTGACAATTATTTCACGGGACCTATCCCGAAAAGCTTGAAAAATTGCAGCAGCTTGGTGAGACTCAGACTTGAGATAAACCAACTTAGTGGAAACATATCTGAAGCTTTTGGCACTCATCCTCATTTGAACTACATGGATTTGAGTGATAATGAATTGCATGGTGAACTTTCATTGAAATGGGAGCAGTTTAACAATCTGACAGCCTTCAAAATTTCTGGTAACAAGATTTCTGGAGAGATACCAGCAGCTCTTGGAAAGGCAACTCATCTACAAGTTCTTGACCTGTCGTCAAATCAACTAGTTGGGAGAATTCCCAAAGAATTGGGAAATTTGAAGTTGATTGAACTTGCACTCAACGATAACAGACTTTCAGGTGATATTCCTTTCGATGTCGCAGCGCTATCTGATCTCGAAAAGCTTGGCCTGGCCGGGAACAATTTTAGTGCAACGATTCCTAAACAGCTTGGCAAGTGCTCAAAAATGATATTCTTGAATATGAGCAAGAATAGATTCGCAGGGAGTATTCCTGCTGAGATGGGGTCTTTACAGTCTCTTCAAAGTCTTGATCTCAGTTGGAATTCCCTCATGGGAGGTATAGCACCGGAGCTTGGACAGATGCAGCAGCTAGAGGTATTAAACCTCTCCCATAATATGCTGTCTGGTCTAATTCCAACCAGTTTTAGTAGGCTGCAAGGCCTCACTGAAGTGGATGTATCCTATAACAAGCTAGAGGGCCCCATTCCTGACATCAAAGCCTTTCGCGAGGCACCATTTGAAGCAATTCGCAACAACACCAACCTGTGTGGCAATGCAACTGGTTTGGAGGCTTGTTCTGCTCTCATGAAAAACAAAACTGTGCACAAGAAGGGCCCCAAAGTTGTCTTTTTGACTGTATTTTCTCTGCTGGGTAGTTTGTTGGGCCTGATTGTAGGCTTTCTTATCTTTTTCCAAAGCAGAAGAAAGAAAAGGTTAGTGGAAACACCACAAAGAGATGTTACCGCGAGATGGTGCCCTGGTGGGGATCTGCGCTACGAGGACATCATTGAGGCTACTGAGGAATTCGACTCCAAATATTGCATTGGTACTGGAGGGTATGGAGTTGTATACAAAGCTGTACTTCCATCAGAACAAGTCCTTGCCGTGAAGAAATTCCACCAAAACACCAGAAGTTGAGATGAGCAGCTTGAAAGCTTTTAGAAGCGAGATTGATGTCTTAATGGGTATACGGCATCGGAACATTGTGAAGCTGTATGGTTTCTGCTCGCATGCCAAACACTCATTTTTGGTATATATGAATTTGTGGAAAGGGGAAGTTTAAGAAAGGTACTGAACGACGAGGAACAAGCAGGAAAGATGGATTGGGATAAAAGGATGAATCTTATCAAAGGCGTAGCCAATGCTTTATCCTACATGCACCATGACTGCTCCCCTCCGATTATTCATAGAGACATTTCCAGCAACAATGTTCTTTGGATTCAGAATATGAGGCTCATGTCTCTGACTTCGGCACAGCCAGGCTTCTCATGCCTGACTCGTCCAATTGGACGTCATTTGCTGGCACCTTTGGGTACACAGCTCCAGGTATGTAGTTAAGTTTCAATATCACCTTCTACAGTAGGTTAGCTTACAAAAATCACTTGAAAACAAATATATAGCATGACCAGCCTCTTTAATTTGCAGAGTTGGCATACACAATGAAAGTGGATGAAAAATGTGATGTGTATAGCTTTGGAGTATTAACATTGGAAGTAATGATGGGAAAGCATCCTGGCGATTTCATCTCATCTCTGATGTTTTCTGCCTACACCTCCTCATCATCACCAATCGGTCACAATACACTCTTGAAGGATGTCTTAGACCAGTGCCTCCCACCTCCTGAAAACGAGCTTGCGGACGGTGTGGCACATGTTGCAAAACTGGCGTTTGCTTGCTTGCAGACCGATCCCCACTATCGGCCAACAATGCGACAAGTTTCTACAGAGCTTACAACTCGTTGGCCTCCATTGCCAAAGCTATTCTCCACGATGGAATTGGAAGATATACTGGTTCACAAAAATGTTATTGGCTGAATTTTTATGGTATACTTGGGCGTGTTGTGAAAAACAACTTGTTTGCCAAAATGTAATATTCAATAATCAAGTCATCGCCAATAAACCCGTGGCTCAGGTAGCAATAGCGTCCCCCTCCCTTCAAGAGGTGTTATTGTCTGTGTTAGATATTCCGTCCAAAGAGTCATGTAATTTATTGCCTTCATTTGCATCAATTGCCTTCCTACTACATATTTTTTTTGGAGAGTAATAAACAATCCAAATGCCAACACAAAGACCGTACAATATTGATGAACAAAATTTCCACAATCAAACCAAACCCGTCCTGGAAAATCAAATAACGTCATTTGTCATGTTGAAATTCCATATTTATTTTGCAAATAAGTAATACTCATGAACATATCAGGTCTTCACCTACATGTTCTTGCAAATCACCAAATCTCTTACTCATGAAGATTCAAGTCTTCAAGTATTATTTTGTAAACAATTTACGATGTACCCACACATAATTTTAATAAAAACAAATATTTTCCACACTTTTATCTTAATATTTTTCAGGCTAACTTGGTTGTATAATAAATATGCTAGATGTTCAATGAGATTTAATCCATATAATAGGAGATGGCCATCCTCTAATCTCAAATCTCTACCCCCTCGACCTTTTCCAGGATTTGAATCTAAAAAAACCTCGTATTAAAAATTCAAAACTATCCGTGGTGTACTTCCCAGCCCTGTGATAAGGAATGTTGCTTCTGTTCAAACACTCTGTTGTAGAATTGTAGACATAATTTTCTCTCAAGGTTCAGGCTAATTTTGTACCTGGAAGGCCAACGGGCCTTGGCATCAAAACATTTTGTAATTTTCAACAGTTTTCAAGGGTTCATGCGATTATGCTGAATTATAAGTGGGATTTCCTGAATTGAGAGAAGACCAAACCTACAGCCAGAAAAAGTCTATGTTTATCAAACAAAAACAGAGCGTTTCTGTATCTTTCCCTCTAGGTTTCAAAAAAATCTAATAGATCTTGCCTTATGGTAGCCTGCTTCAGTTCCTTACAAAACTTTTATTATCGGGTTAGCCATACACTTTACATATTTCAAGCAAATTAACATGAGCAATCAATGGTGTTGTGGAGATTCCCAGGAAGTGGACAGGGTTGCAGCCTCTAATTTCCACTTAAAATTAGTGGATTCAATGCGCAGCTGATTTTTCAAGCAAAGACTGATTGGAAGGGTAACTTTCAAATAGTTAAACGAAATGAGGAAAAGGAGGCAGAGGAAGAGGAAGATGAGAAAAAGAAATGAAAGTAAGAAAGATGGGAAGTGTGTCAAATAGAAGAGCTAATATTAGAAGGTGCATTGGGTACGCCTGAGGAGAGACAACAATGAAGCAGACAGCAGAGAGCAAATTAAACATAAAAAAGAGGAAAAAGGGGGATGGTCATGACATGGATATCGAGAAAGAAGAGAAAATAAGCAAGAAGAAGAAAATGATTTTCATATTTAGAGGAGGGATTGAGAAGGGAAATCTGTTCTCTGTACTCTTGACATCATTGATAATAATCTACATGAGATTTACTCCTGCACTTCAACGCAGCCACATAAGCACATGCCCAAACTGAAACATTTCATTTAGTTTTCGAGCACCGAGGCGAAGTCCATTTCCATGAAAATGATAGAGGATGTACGTGTGCGCTTCTAATTCAAAACAAAAGGAAAATATGTTGAAAAATCAAACATTTGAAAACTCACAAAAGATGGAGCAGGCTGCTTCTCAAAGCAGAACGTGTTTTATAACACTACAAGGCAATCATCCAATAGCAAACAAAAATCAATTAAAGATGGCAATAGACCAAAACCTCGTTCAAATAAAATTGACAGATGAATCATATAGCAGTCAAGGGAAAATATAATTGATAAAATATAGGTGATTCTCTGCTTCAATTGTGTCAGTGACTAACTTCAGTTGAAGGTTTTAAAGAGGGCATCTGGATATGGGGATTACTCTTCCTATATGGCTACTTGCTGAGTTACTGGAATAGTGGTGAGTTTCTTGACAGGAAACCACCCAGGAAATCAAAATATAACAGAGACCAAACACAAAATTTAGGGCAATAGTATGTATCAGCAGGGAGAACCAAGCATTTCCAGACAAATGCAAAGTCTTTCGTTATGGCATTTGATGCTTTTGTGGTCTCAAGCATGATCCACCTGGTGATCCCAGAAGTTGTAAAGGCTTGTTGAAGAGACTTGCTTCACCTTCAAGTTTCATTCTGACCAGCCAACTCAAAACTGTTGATGTGAGCCATCAGAGCAATAAAATTTCTTCAGCTTCTTTCTACAATTTTAACAGCTCTTTTCCATTTTTCTCAAGGTGTAATTCCAGGAACATAAGGGACAGCGGGCTTGGGCTTCTTTATTTTTTCAACCAGCACAGCTTGAGTTGTTAGAACTATCCCAGCAATTGAGACAGCACTTTGAAGTGCACACCGAGAAACTCTACAAGGATCTACCACCCCTGCATTGAGAAGATCTTCATATCTACCAGTCATTGCATTGTAACCAGTTCTCCAGCCACAAGATCGAATATTCTCCACCACAACTGCTCCATCAACCCCTGCATTAGTTGCAATTGTTTTTGCGGGTGCGAGAAGTGCCTGTAATGCATCATTGGTATGTGTTACTACATGGGAGAAGAAATTTCCCTTTATAGTCATTTAGAAACCACTACTTGTAGGGTTTCTCCATGCTACGCCCTGCATTTATAACCATTTCACAGGGATGTCCAACTTTATCACTAATTATGAAAGGAACCTTGGTCCGTTTTACAAGTCTTGTGCAATAATCTGCTTTAGCACAAACGCTGCATGGTAACTCATTCACAAACGCTGCTTATTTCTATTTGAGACGCAACATTCACCAATCCAAATAAAAGAAATGAGCATAAAAGGCACATCTCACAAAAGAAAGAAAATCACCTTAGATCAAAATCCTAGTGAGGTGAAAGTGTGAAGAAAATAACTTTTGAAAAAAGAAAGGAACTGAGAACAGACCTTTGCAACAATATCAGCACCAATCTTCTCATTTTCATCTTTCATGGAATTTTTTATTGAGGAGATCTGCTCTGAGAGATGTACATATGCTGCACCACCACCAGGTACTATCCCTTCATCCATGGCAGCAAATGTAGCATTCTTTGCAATCTTCAATTCTGAGTTTCCTATCTACAAGTTCTGTCTCCGTGTGTGCTCCTACCTAAATTTGCATGCTAAACAAGTTAAATCTAAAGATAACTTTAAAATAAAAACACCACCAAACAAAATATTAGAGTCCTGTCGTTTGTCTTTGTATTTCTTAAGGAAAAACAGGGCAGAAAATTCATCCCTGCTACTGAACTAATGCCACTCAAGGAGCCTATGTCCTTGGCAGTAATTCTTCACACTTATAGCCAGATTTGTCAAGAATGCCCATCTATTTTTCCAAAATATATTGTATACAAGTTTAGCAGTTCTTTCTGAGAGCTTGATCACAAACCTTGATTACAGCCACACCACCAGATAATTTAGCAATTCTCTCTGAGAGCTTTCTTGAAAGGCAGCATTATCTGTTTCAGCAAGGTCCTTTTTTATCTGCAGAATTCTTGCCTGAATTTCAGCTTTGGTAGCTGAGTCAGCAACTATGGTTGTTGAATTACTTGTTATGGTAACTTTTCGTGCAATGCCAAGTTTGATCCGAGGTTACACTTCCGAGTGTCAGCCCAAAATCACCAGAGAGAAAATCAGCACCTGATGGTTTTGGTTATGGCATGAATTACGCAGCATATCAGATGCAATGACCTTCCTTATGAGAACAGAATACAAATCTTGCGCAAGCATCCAAGTAAAGAATTTATTATTTGTAGTGCATAAAAAGTAGTTATAATTTTTTTAATTGAGGCCTCGGTAATCATCAAAGGATTTTACAATCTTAACAAAGCATCCAAGTAAAACATTTATTGTTTCTAGTGCATGAAAGAGAGTAATAGTTCTTATAATTGAGAAGAGTAACAATTCTTATAATTGAGACCTAGGTAATTATCAAAGGATATCTTAATTAACATGATATACTCAAAAGTTTATGCACCTGCAAGGGTCATACACAAACATAGAAGAACATCCAGTGCACACATAGGAAGGCTCGCATGTGTAACACGAACCCAACTCACGAGGAAGATAAATAATTCATTAACTGATATGTCAATATATTTCAATATAACACAACTTAGAATAACCAATTTAAGTTGGAAAAGAAAGATGCAAGTTCACCTGTCATAAGAGCAATGTCTTGCAACAATGCTTTCTTTCGATCTCCAAATCCAGGGCATTTGACAACAGCAACATTGAGCAAACCTTTCATTTTGTTCACCACTAGTGTTTCCAAAACCGGCTTTGAGATATCCTCAGCAATGATTAACAATGGGACACTGAGTTGGGTAGTCTTCTCCAACACAGGAACTATTTCTTGGACATTTGCAATCTTCTGATCCGTTACAAGGACTTTGGCCTTGTCAAAACTCCACCAAAGATTTTTCCTGGTTTGTGATGAATTGGGGTGACATATAACCCTTGTCAAACTGCAGAGAAAGAACACCAAACTTAACTGGCAATGAAAAAAATACATACTTCATCAACAGAGAAAAAGTTGAACAATTTATCCACTCATAGGAGGCAGGGTGTTTACACAAGCATTGCTACCCTGTTACTGAAAAAACAAGATAGTTAACCTAGAAAGTGCGAAGAGCAGAAGGTCAACCAACCTAAATATTTACAGATAATGAATGGTTTAACCATTCAGACTATGACTAATGATAACATAGAATCATAAACTTCTAACATAAACTTTGATGTAATGCCAATTTTCCAGTGATTTATCTGACAAGATTTTTCAAACCATATTGAGAACTAGAATCAGCTTAATCACCTTCATTCCTTCTTCTATTATCACAAATGTATCAGAGGTTGAAGATGATTCAAGAGAGATTACTCCATCAGAGCCAATCTTCTCTATAGTTTCAGCAATTAAGTTCCCAACAAATTCATCATTTCCAGCAGAAATTGAAGCGACCGCTGCAAGGAGAAGAAATTCTAGATTGTAGTTTCCAAGTCAAAAATGATGGTTTTAAACAAAGTTTAAATAAAGATGACATGGAGACCTTTTATATCATCCTTCCCTTTTACAGGAAAAACTATTCTTCTTCAACACTTTGACCAACTCTTTGACAGCCATATCCATTCCTTTCTTTACAAAAACAGGGTTAGCCCCAAAAGTGACTGCCAACATCCCTGTTTTGATCATTTCACGAGCCAAAATAATAGCAGTAGTAGTGCCATCTCCAGCCATATCATTCATTTTTACTAGCAACCTGCAATAAGTCACTTCAATATCACATTTATCATCGATCAAAATCAAATAACACATCAACAAGATATTAAGGAGAGGATAATGTAGCAACCATGAATGACCTCTTGGGATTAAAATTGCTCCAATATTCTCCAATTGAATCCGGAAGCTCTATAGCACGAGCTATTGTAACACCATCATTTACTACTTTTAGCGTCTTTGAATCCGAAAAGAACAACATTACGCCCTGCATAGTTTCACATCTTACTGACTCAACACCGTCACCATCAATAAAGGACCGACAATTTACTATACAATAAAACAAAAATGATCTTTTTCTCTCAGAATTAGTCCCTCTTATGGTTGCACAAGGAATTATTTAAGTAGTAGTTTTATTATTTGAACAACAACAATTACAAATGTGTCGTCTTGTAAAAACTTAAGCTTGAAGAACCAAAATTTAAAAAACAAAGAAAAATATCCATACAAAACATGGAAAAAGAAGCAGAACTCAGTTTACCTTTAGGTCCTAAAGTGAGAGAAACAGCATCAGCAAGCTTATCAATTCCTGCCTGCAAGGCTTCTCTACAATCTTTACCAAAAGATATCTTCTTTGGACCTGCTCTTACCACTAACTTATTCACTACTTGATGGTTTCTCCATATCCCACTTGCCCTTTTGTTCCCACCTAGACTCTGCAACAATATTCCATGTTTACGCATCAAAATCAAAACACTCAGACAAACACATGTCCACGAACACAGACACAAATACAGACATAGAGATAGATGGTGAGAGCGAGATACTTACAGAGAATAGGGGTTGTTGAGGAAAGGCAAGCGGTTCGGAGATAGAGAAGGAGAAGGACATTTTTCTGCTCGTTTATTGATTGGGCACGCTTTGAGAATTTAGAGGGGCTTTAGAGCGCATCGGCCGACCGGCTCTGTTCGGACACGTGGATTTAGGAGACATGTCACGGCGACCCTTCAGACTACTAGTCGTTTTTTATATATATCTAACGTTTTTTCTTTCGTGTTATAAAATTTTCTAACAAATTTTAAAAGCCAATACAAAATGCTTTCTGAAATTAATGTTGAGAAACCCGTCAATATTCAAATAGATGTATTCATGCATGTGGAAGTTAATACTACAGAAATAATATAAAAAAACACATAAATTTTAATGAATATAAAGGATAGTACATGTGAATTCAAATTTTGTAATTTTTATTTTTTTAAAATTTAAGTACATGATAGTTGAGTTCTCAAGAGATTAATAATATTATAGAGAAAAAATAATCTATAATACAAAACATTAAGGAAATTAATACAAAATAAAAATAAAAATAATAAATTCAAAGAAATAATAGGAAAATAACAAAATAGACTCGAAAAGTAACTTTGAATCTAATTTTAAAAGATATATAATAAGCGATAAGCGATAAAATAACATTTTTTTATAAAAAAAATTTATAAAATCATCTGAAAAAAAAAAATTTTGAATTTGATTCAGTAATTAAATTTTTTTGTTATTTTAATTTTATGGTATTAATTTAGTTTGACGTGAACAGATTTATTCTTAAATCTGAATATATTTTATCATAAAAATATATGTTAGATTATTCAAATAAAAAACTCTATTTAAAATAAATTTAAAAACAAATCAGGATTTTAAATAAAATTACTATATAAGCCCACTAACAAATATAACTTTTAGACTTGGAGTGTCAATGAAATTTTACTGGCACTCACAATTCTATATAGAATGAGTGATTTTTTGGGATTCTATTCGAGAGGAAGTTTTTAGAATTTTTAAGTTAAAGCTTGCTCTTACACAAGAAAAAGTACAATCTATTTATTTTTATATTTCAAAAAATATTTTCAAAAATCACATCTATATCCTTTTTTAAAAAAATAAGTTAACTTCTTTGGATGAAAATTTAATAAGTTCAAGCTTCTTAAATGGTTTACATAAAATATTTATATTTATTCCAAATTAGTTTTTCAAATAATAATATATCCAAAAAAAAACTTGAGCTCAAGTTTCTTGTTTTTAGCTGATTTCATGTTATATATAATCAAATTTTTTTTTAGCTGAATTTATATTTTCTTATTCTTTCCTGTTATAATATATTCCAACTAGTTTTGAAATCCAAGATAAACTACTTTCTGGATTTAATTTTAAGAAAATCCATCCATTAGAATTTAGATGTATTCATAAAAAAAAATCTATTTTAGATTAAATTTAAAAACAATCTATGCAATTAAAAAAAGCTATTTTACATTAAAATTTGAAATTTCATGAATTTTTTATATTCCTATATTGGCACTAACAAATCTGATGGTGAGTGTCATAACTTAGGCCCACTTGGAATTTCACAGTTAAAGCCCATTAAAGGGAAGGCCCATTTAGAAAAAACAAAAAAAAGGAAATCTTAGGCCGAGGAGCTTAGCCATTTTTCAAAACCAGGCCTCCAAAACGGAACCCTTTGCTTCTTTTCAGACTTTGCAATAGGCATGTTCTTTCAGTCTAGATTTTATATAAGAAAAAAAACAAATTTAACATAAGCCGTATAAAAACCTGTTTAAACTTTTTTTTAAAAAAAAAGTAAAAAACTTTAAGATAATATTGTTTTGCTTTTTAAAAAAATATTTTTTTTAAAGCCAAGTTAAGTTAACAAGTTAATATAACTAACTCGCTCTCCATTGATTTCTGAATTTAATAAATATGTGTTTATTTGGAATTAGTTTATCGATTAATAATATATTATGAAACTAGGCTCATTCTATTAATAATTAAATCTAAAAACGGATGGATATTTATATATATATATAATATATAAAAAATAGGCATTATTAACTATGTTTATTTGTACTCAAAACGTTAGTGGCCATTGTTCCTGTTCACTAGTAGTTTGTTTGTTTTTTTCCGTCTTGAGCACCATGTACAGAATGTTTACAAAACCCAGCAAATATAATCACATAAGCTATAAATTAATGCAAGAATGTACAAATTCCATGCACCAAACGGAA
>NC_133298.1:3033411-3100815 GCF_005239225.2 Populus alba | reverse complement strand
AAAATTGCAATTTAGTCCCCGAACTTTGGAAATATTACAGATTGGTCCCTGGGAGCATAGATTGAGAGGTTCTGGAACAGAACTGAGGATGATTTAAAGGCAAAATTCCAGTATAATTAATATTTTCAGTTTGGTCTTCAATTGGACAAATTACGATTTGACCCCTAATATTTTGATAAAATCACATTTTGGACCTTGGGCATAATTCAAGATTCTGGACAAAGATAAGGACGAATTATGGATAAATTTCAGTATGGTTAGGTATTTGCAGTTTGGTCCTCTAATTTTGGCAAAATTACATTTTGTCCCTGTTTTGAAAAATTGTTCGTTTTAGTCCCTAAACTTGGGAGATTAAGCCCGGTTTTATTTTATGCTTTGGGATCTTTTGTTTGATCTGTTTTTGATTATATTTCATATATTATTGTAGGTTCTCCTAACGATCCTTAATCGGATTTTTGGTCTTCGTCTGACATTCCTTTAGTTCAGTATTTCCGGGTAGAGAAGTGGAATAATCTTTAATATGCATATATATAAATAAATATGTATGTTGATTATAAAATGAGTACAACTAGTAAATTTCTTAAATATTTATATATGTTGCTTTATTTTCCGAGTACTCATTTATTCTTGAATTTGCACTCGCAATCTAATAAAGTAAATTATATTTGATATGATATACATTTCTTTGAGGATTATGTGAATATCTGTTATGCCTTGATATGGGACTTGTCAGTAACTCCATGCTAACGGAGAATAGTTAGCCTGTGTGCACATAGTATTCTGTTACCTAGCTGGTGAGAGAGGCATCAGCCTGTGGCGATTGATCATCCCACAGTGGTCACCGACGGGTGTCATCTGGTCACCGACGGGTGTCATCTGATCTCTGACATGTAATCCACTACGTTATGATAATATGTTACGTTATGATAATATGTTTAGTAAGTATATGTATATGTATATGTATATGTATATTAAGATAAATCATCTTACAAATTATTAATATCTGAAATGTATATTAAATGTTATTCCCTCACTGAGTTGGTTGAACTCACCTCTCATTTTTAATATTATTTCAGGTTCTTAGTTTCTGGGACTTTGTTGAGTGTTTCCGCTTCTTCAGTTCTGGTCGGTATGCCTTGCTTGTTCGCAAGGTTTTCCTTTCAGTTGATTTGATGTCTTAGACGCTCCACCGTTACCTTGGTTTAATTAAATTTGGATTTTGACAATGTAATGAGTATTATGAATTATTATTTTTGTTTTAATAACTATCTTTCGGTTTTATCAGTTTTGAATAATACGATATTTCTGAATATTATGAGCCGCTGCGTTTTTTTGAATAAATTGTTCTTTTGATATGTCTGTTTTGAGGCTTAGCGTAGGTGAGGTGTCCTTTCGACACCGCTCCTGCGTTGCCGATCACGGATCCGGAATTCGGGTCGTGACAGTAGTCTTCACAGGTTCCCCTTCCAAGGGGCATGGTATCTTTCCTTCGGTTTAAGTAAATTGTTTGTTCATGTTTTCCACTTGCTACATTGCGTTAATAAACATTCCACCAGATATGCGCAGTCTGTTCATGTTTTAACCACAGCTTCAATTACATCCGCTGTAGCTTAGCTGGTAAAACAACTTCCAAAGCTCGGAAAAATCGCTGGCAACCAGACACGCAGGTGCTTCAGTTTGTGATAAGGCGATGAACATAAAGGTCTTTCGGTCAACTGAAAACACCTGCTAGTTTGAACTTAAATTTCAGTTTTTGGTGAAATTGTAGCTAGGAGCATGATGGAAGCATCTGAAAGCACCTGCTAGTTACTAGTCAAGAGTCGGTAGTCTACCACGTTGAGTTAACAAGGAGCTCTCTGTTGTTTATGATTTGCTATTTGGTTTTCCAAATGCCTATTTGAAACAAAAACAATATAAACCCTAGGCGAAAAGCTAAAAAACCAAGAAGATTTGTTCAAATGGACATTGAAAATGGCTTTCGATTTCTTCTATTACCAAGAAAATTCTCCATCCCCTTATGTAATCCCCTAGAAAAACTCCTTTGCCAAGACATTCCACACGGGAAATCTAAATTACTTTTAAAAGTTACTACTAGGAAATAAACTGATCCAGGCAGAGCATTTCCTATGGAAAATTCTCTTACCTTGAGACATTGTTTTTAAGACTCTGCACGTAATATGTTTGTTCCTGGAGAATGCTGTGCTAACCAGACCTTAACAAGCAGCAGGAACAATCTCATTTCTTCCTAGCAGACGCCAATACATCACCAAATTGATACAAGACAGGGGAAATTGAATTGTTTGCAGCGGTTTAGTTTTAATATTCAATATCCCGCTGTTGTCTGCTGGCAAGTGACAATACTTTGATTCTCATATGGGGCATGGTGACTTGTGAAGCAGATTACAGGGCTAAAGCCAGTTTTCCCATAGAAGTAAATCAACAAGGGTTTGTCGCCATGAATATTATACGAAACCCACATCAAGCACAGATCACAAAAAAATAGCACTAACAACTAAATTAACCAATAATTAAACTCCAAATTACCAATTATTACCAAGAAAATATAACTATAAGGGCACCATCAACCATGTTCCAAGCAAGAAAATAATAAATTGCCAAAAAATTCTTGTTCAATACTTTCTTTTAAGGCTTAAAAAGAAAGCTTAATCACCACCAGCTTTCTGGTAAACATAGGTAGGCCACACTTACCACAGTAGTTGCCTATCAAAATGATTAGCCATGAAAGTACCAGCACCACACTCAGCATTAGGACACTCCTTCCTCAACCTCTGGACCTTGCCGCTATCATCAACCTTATAGAACTGGAGTACAGCGAGCTTGACCTTCTTCTTCTTGTGCTTGATCTTCTTGGGCTTCGTGTAGGTCTTCTTCTTTCTCTTCTTGGCTCCACCTCAAGCGAAGCACCAAGTGCAGAGTGGACTCCTTCTGGATGTTGTAGTCAGCAAGCGTACGGCCGTCCCTCGAGCTGTTTTCCAGCGAAAATGAGACGCTGTTGGTCCGGTGGGATACCTTCCTTGTCTTGTATCTTGGCTTTGACATTGTCGATAGTGTCTGAGGACTCAACCTCGAGGGTTATTGTCTTGCCCGTCAAGGTTTTCACGAAGATCTGCATCTTCGCTTCTTTACTTTCAGAGATGCAGAGCAGATGCGGAAGATTTAAGTCTGGGTTAGGGTTCGGCTGGAGTATTTGAGGAGGAAGGGGTACATTAGGGTTTTAGTGATGTAAGGTAAGGGCATGAAAGTACGGATATAGCCATAGAGCTATTGGTTATTTACAGGGGCTAACTTGGGAAGAAATTGTTGGACTCTCTTTGGGCTGGTTAAGTGGATGGTTGAAGCAGCTCAAAACAATTATGGTGTGTATGTGACTGGTGTATAATATGAATATTAGAATATGTATATATTATATTGAATTAAAAAAAAATATAAATATCTTTAAATAAAGTTTTGGATTATATTCGATAATATTCATACTTTATTTATTATTTATCAAATAAAACAACTATATTGAAGTTAAATTGTCATTTCTACTTCTAATGGAAATGGGACCCCTTCCACCTCGCAACTTAATGGTGTTTTAAGGGCTTGGAGTTTAAACCCATTAAATCTAGTTATGCATATGGTAATTCCGGGCTGTCCTAATGGAGATGTTTGCTGAGATACGGACAAACGAGGCCGCAACAACAGTTTGCTGCAAACTAGCTTCGCAGGTCAGCCATTTTTGCTAGCAGGGAAGACAGCTGCTTTTATCCTCTGTCGTGCAACTCAGTAGGGTTCTTCATGTCCCTGCATGATCCTCACAAGTGAATCCCCCTTGCAATTTGAGCTGGGGATGCCTATTCGTACTTTGTATTTTACCTGTGGCTTTGTTTTTTTCAAGCATTAGACCAGCAAATCTCCATCTTCAAGTCCGCTAACCACGCCAGTCTTTGTGTGCAGCAATGTCCATTTTGGGCGAGGTCAGTTCGATCACTTACAGAGAAGTTTCGAAAGTTTGTCATGGAAGTGGCTCCCAGAGTCATTTGAAAGTGAATGAATGCATAAGAAGCCAAAGCTTGGAGAGTTAATTTCGTGTTAATATCATGGCACAAGCTTCAGACAAACAAGGGAGCATGCTGTTGAATGGAGCGTTCAAGATACCAAATCACTAGGTTTACAACTTACAGTGTGTCGTCAAAATTTTATGGGAAAAGAGTCTTTCTGATTCGACAAGTAAAATGGTGGCCAAGTATCTAGGCAGCCTAGAACTAATGTATAAGACAAGTTTCATGAATAAATATACAAATATGCAGGTCTGCTTGTGTGTTTCTGAATACGGGGACTGCTTTGCTCTCTCTCTCTCTCTCTCTCACACACACACACACACAACTGTTTCTTAGTCTTCACAAATTCTCTATTCAAGAGGCGTAAGAATCTTTCCTTATACTCAGGTAATTGAGGCTTAGACAAGGGAAAAACTATGATTACGATTTGGAAGAAAATTCACTTCATAAGCAACATAATGGGATTACTTTCAATAAGATGCTTTCTCCATTCATCATCCTTCATTACACAAACAAACAATATGAGATCAGATAATTCTTGACATGCACTTAATTGATCAACACAAGATACAGCTTCAATCGAAACACAGATATTACATGGTTTAAAAGCCTTATTTTTCATCAAGAGATTTTGAAATTTTGTATGTTTTCTTACCAATACGGCACTCAATCCCGCTGAATTTACAACTAAATACACGTTTCAATATTGATCCCCCAGCACTTGACCTCTTCATTTCGTTTACAACTTCTCTCTTTAAGACATCGCTGACATCCCCCAATGCCCAAGCCAACGATATATGAGGGCGTGGATCCTATTTGCAACATCCAACATAGTACAAGAGTCTTGTAAGATATATACAATCACACTTAGTAAGAGATGTTCATGGAATTACTTAATAATTAAGCTCACCTTATAAAATTCAGGAAGATTGTGGAGCTTATACACATCATTAACAGACTGAATTTGCTTGGTAATCTAAAGCATTTGAAACAGAACCAATCATTGTTACATAAAATTATAAAAACTTGTAAGGTGAAGAAACAAATACACAAACAAAATTTGTCAAGCAGCATACCTCAGGTAATCCTCCAGTCACAACTTCTAGTGAAAGAAAGGTGCGTGTCTTGTCATCATTAACAAAAACTTCCCACTTATTAAAGTCAATCCAATATCTGCTTCGACAAAAACATTGTTTCAAGGAAAAAATTTGCATAACCCCATAACAAAAACTTATGCTTAAGCTTTATCAAAACTGACCCTTTTTGAAACTGAAGCTTCTGCCGAAGCATAGCAACGACTGAATCAATCTGGTGAACTCGAATCGGCACAGTTCTTCCTAAGCTAATATGGAACTCTCTGCCTAATGCAACTTGTTCAAGCTTGTGATCATCTTTACATAAAATATCAAGAGGAACATCGGCATCAACAACATGAAGACCAGGCACAACTAATGATATCCTGTTCAAGAACTGAACCACTTCCTTCTTCAACGCAGGTGGTATATTAACTGAAATCACATAGTTAAATGAACAAAATTCTCTACTACTCGTTAATTAAAAAAATTAACAAGGGAAATATGTAGAAGAAACCTGGAATGTAGACGTGCAAAGCATAGTTGCCTTGAACATGAGGGAAGCTTCTAATTCGACTGGACTGACCATTTAGCATGGAATCCAATGCACCTTCATTAACAAACATCAAACAGTTGGTGAGCCAAATAAGAAAGAGGACTGATTCTAAAACAAAAGGTAATGAAAGATTGGTTGGTTACCGAGAGGATTAGAAGGAGTGAGAAGTGCGAGAGGAGGCGGCGGTAAAGCTATGGCCTCTGCTTTTGGGTTCGAAACAGGAGGGACTGATTTCGTTGTTGGTGGACAAGAGGAATCAGAGTCTGAATCAGATGATGCGTCGCCGTATGAAGCTCTCAGTATTTCCATTCTGCCAAGGAGAAAGAGGAAAGTTGCTGCTAATCATAGCCACGCTATTTTTAGATTGAATTTTGCACACCGTCCATTTGGTGAAATGCCACAAGGAGTACTTGCAAATTTACATGTTTGAAAGAAACTCTATGGCCATGGCACATCCTTCGCACTTCAAAACACTAAAAAAAAACAGGGATCTTTTTGCTAGTTAATTGATTTTTGTTATTATGGTTCTCTCTCGGTACAAAATTTCAAAGAAAATATTATTGAAAACCATCAAAAAATACCTTGGACAAAAAACTAGAAAAAACCTAGATACCGAATATGCAGACAAATAAATTGGTTATTCTGTTTCATCAAAAAATCAAGGAACGCACGGTTTAAAACGCCAAAATCAAGTGAAGGAAACATACCTAGAAAACCCAGAAAAAGATTTTGTTGAGAGAAGAACAAAGTTGCTTTATTTCTTCAAAAGTTCAAAGAACCCACCATTGACAACCCTTGAATCAAGGCTGTAAAACAAAATCAGAAAAAACAAAGCCGCTTATCCATCAATGGTTAATTGGGAAATGAAACGATAGATAAAAAGAAGATTAATGTATGTATCAATACCCTGAAAAATAAAAAAGAGAAACCAAACCCAGGGCCGAAGGAATATGGTTGTTTGGCGGACTAGGTGCGGTGCCTATGTCTGCAAATTAGGTCTTTGGTAAAGCAAGTGCAGAGAAGAGAACGGAGAAATAATTGAGGAGAGAAGATGGGAATGGCCTCACAATTGTCTTCTTTAAAGAAGAAAAGATGAAGGAGAGGGCCATACGTTCATAATAACATTTAGCAAGCTTGTACATATACCGCGCGTTGCTGAGGGACAATTCTTAGCAGCATGAACTGTTATGGCAATGGCAATGGCAATTGACAGTTAAATCTGAAAACATTTGAATATAGAAGTTTGCTAAAAACAGACAAATAATTTTGAGATGCAAAATCAGCTTTGTCATGTTGTAGAGAAGCAGCGCTGTTGCAATCCATAATAGCAATGGTGGTATTCATCTACGTATAAGATCACATTAAAATATCGTTTAGAAGCTCAGGTCGATTCATATTCTTTAAAAATTTAATTTTTTTTAAATTTTTTTTTATATTTTAAATCTTTTTGATGTATTAATTTTAAAAATAATTTTTAAAAAATAAAAAAAATATTATTTTGATACATTTCAGAATAAAAAATATTTTGAAAATCAATCACAATCACAATTATATCTCCAAACAAACTCTAATCTATATTAAAATTACAACGGTAATCTCAAAATAAAATAAAACTTCAAATATTTGCTAAGATTATATTTATTGGGAGTGGTATTTGTAATGTTTTTCAATTTATTTTTTATGAGATTATTTTAAATTATAACTCAAATTATGAGTTTAATATGATAACTACTTGAATTTTTTTTTTCTAATTATTTAAAGCAAACTTCTTGTTAATTTTACTTTTCATCAAATATATTTAAAAAATAATTTATTTTTAAACAAATTTGTTGTTAACTTTACTTTTTTATTACTTATATATGATTCCGTGTATGATTTATGATTAAATTCCATATTTATAATCTGGACTTGGTATTTTTTTTGTAATGTGCAATAATTAAAAAATATACTATTGTAATTATATGATAATACTTTTTTATTATTAATGAAAAACTTCAAACTCACTTCAAATAATAATAATAAAAAAATCTTGTCATGTATTCGGATTGTTGCTATATGTTCATAAAGATAAAATTCAATTGTTTTTGAATAAAAATATAGTCAAAACAATGTCACTGCTTTATCTATGATAAAAAAAAAAGGGAGAAAATTCACCACCCACTCATATATCTAAGTAAACACCACAATTTGTTTTTATTAAAAAAACTAATACTTATAATTGAAAATATTAGTTTTGTGGTGCTCCATCATATTCATTACTCTATGGGTTTAATTTAAAAAAAATATAATTAAGAGAGAAAAATCACAAATGATAATATTTTTATTATTTTTTAAAGGTCATAAATTTTATATTTTCTCTACTCTTTACGCTGTCTTTTTATTTAAAGCGAACTCCAAATAATAACTAATAGTATCATTAGCACTATAAAATTGTTTATTTAAAAAAAAAATGAGTTCTAAGAAGTAATTAATATTATCACTATAAAATTCTCCGAGAAGGACGTATATAATTTATAGTATTATAAAATTGATATCATGTAATTTTCCTTTTCTTGTCTAAGGGTTTTGGGCTAAAACTTCTAGCTCGATCAGTTCATATTAATTTAAGCCAAGCCCTCCGAAATACTCTATTATTTTCTCGTGGCCTCAAAGAAGGATAAAGCCCACAAAAGATTTAGAGGCAGCCGCAAAAAACCCTAATTCTAGTAACTCCTATAAAGCCCTAGACACCATTACATCCCTCACATTTCTAGTGCTCACTCTAGAAACCCTAGTCTTTTTTCTCCGAAGTTACACTTGCCGTTTCTTAAACAAAACCTGGTATTTCTAGAGATAGGAGAAGAAAAGAGAAAGATTGCTATGACGACTCACGAAATTCAAGCTCAACAGACCGGAATGCAGGGTTTTTCTTTGTATTTATGGAGAAAAACTTTGCGTGTCGATATTCCCGCTGAACTGAGTGATCTTTCTCTTTTAATTTCGTGATTTTTTTTCCTTTTTTGAAGTGAGATTACAAGGAGGATTTTCAGCTCCCTCTTCTGATTAAAAGTTGAGGAAACTAGCTGGCCGAATCGAACCAATTTATTTACAGCCATCACTGAGTAATCTCTTTTTTTTTATTATTATTTTTTTTCAATTTTCAATTTTTTTTTTCCAATTAAAATGGCTATAATTTTGATTTTCTTTTGCTGTTGTGGGAATTTCGGAGGTTACAGTGATGAATTACAGCTCCCTCTTCTGATTAAAAGTTGAGGAAACTAGCTGGCAGAATCGAACCAATTTAATTAACGCCACCACTGAGTAAACCCCGTTTTCCCTGGATTTGATTTGTTTTGATCTTGATTATTTGGTGATTAGATGTTGTTGTTGATTATGATGAAGCAATAATATTATAATCCAACACTTGATCCGAGACATTAATTGTTCAGTGATGCCTAAAATTGTACGCTTCTGAATCTGCTATTGATTTGTTCCTGGTGCCTTTTGTTAGAAACTGAAGGCATTAATTACCTTGTTTTGCTAACAATAACACTAACAGTTCTTGCTTTGCTAATTTTGCGCACGATCAGATTTGTGGATTTTGCAAGTGAGCTCTGTGTCCCCTCCAATTTGATTTCTTTGTAGTAGTTCTTTCTTTTCCCGAGTCACTCTTCTTAATCTTGATAATGTGTTGTGGCATTCCTATCGACGCAACATGAATTCAAGGTTGAAGTTTCCGTTCAAGAATTCAACACAACTCTACACGCTGTTGTTGAGTTGTGATTTCCATTGTTGCTTCTGAATCATCAAGTGATGAAAATTGGAAAAATCTTAGGACACCTTCCTACATAGCTTTCTAAGCTATGGATGAGAATAAAATTTCCAATCTGATGATGATATTGGCCATCCTGTTTTAGTTACTTCCTAGTTGTGAGACCCGCAACTGCACTAAGCTTTATTTTTTTAAAATACTATATTTGCATGTTTTTTCAATCTATTTGTAGTTTAAAAAATTTAAATTCAAATAATTTGTTTTATGCCTACACTTTCTTAAGTAAAAAGTAATTAATAATATCTAAAAATAAAAAAAAAATGAATGATTAATGGAGCTTTTATATTAAAATATTTAATTTTAAAAGATTTATCTGGCTTTATTTATTAAAAAAATTATTTATTTAAGAAAAAATTTAAATTGATTGAATAATATAAAGTGAGAAAAATATCATTCAATGTTGCTTAAAAAAGTAAAATTATTTCAAAGTTTAAATGCATAATAATAAAAAGTATGTCTTTCATGCAATTAATTTTCATGTCAGCGTCTTTCTTATGCGATCCGGTCTGCCATTTTGTTTAAAGGCAAACATGTGATGTAGATTAACTGATCATAGCCTATTATTAATCCCATTTTCAGCCTCAAGTAAAAGGCGGACTCTCCTTGATGAGAGAGAAAAAACGGACTAAAAGTATATTTGTTGTAGCGGTGAATATGTATTTTTTATTTCAAAATATATTAAAATTATTTTTTTTATTTTTAATATTAATATTTAAAATCATAAAAAATACTAAAAAATTATTATATTGATAGTTTTACAAGTAAAATGCATTTTCAAAATACAAAAAATAAATAAATTCATAACGCTTCCTTTCACTACGATGGAGAATGCTCGTACATAGAGGTGTTCACGGTTCGGTTCGGTTTAGACTAAAAAACCAATTGAATCGAGTTATATTAATTTTATGAAATATTAACCGGACTGGACCGAAATTCGGTTCGAACCGAACTGGTTCGGTTCGGTTGAATCTGGTTTTTTTGGCAAAAAACCGGGAAACCGAATCCCTTCACAGATCCAACACTAATTTTTCCTTGTTTGGAATTTTATATTTCCTGCTATTACAATCTTGAGCAGACAAGCGAGGAACAAGACAGTTTAGCTAACTATTCAGAGGATTTTGTAATAGATCCATCCTTGTTGCTTCTTCGGTCATTAATCATTGTTTCCTGTTGATATACCTTGGATCCCTGGGCAAACACCAAGTACTGGGTCAAAAATTACCTTGTTATCTTTTCTCTACAGTAGCCATCTCCTTCTACTGTAACTGCAACAACTTGTGCTGAAATAAAGAAGGCTTGTGCAAAAGTAAAGAGAAGAGAAGTTAAGGAGATGAAGAGATGAGTTTGTGTGGGGCTCATTTTTGAGACAGAGATAAACATAGATGAATGAGATGAGATAAAGGTAGATGAAGAGATGAGGCTCACTTTTGAGTTTTGAGATGGAGATAAACGTAGATGAGAGGCAGAGCAATTGAAATTTGAAAGGGAAAGGAAGATTGAGATAAATATTCTCAGGGTCAAGTGGCGGCTTTTAGGGTTAGGTTTCAATATTTAACTATTTATACCCTTCTAAATTTGTATAGCTTTGGTTTTTTGGTTGATCCGGTTCGGTTTGTCGGTTTTAGTTTTAAAACCGAAACCGAACCGGACCTATTAGAATTTATGGTTTTGAAAATCGGTTTAATCGGTTTTTTATCTCGGTTCGGTTTTCTCGGTTAATTTTTCTTCGGTTTTCTCGGTTAACCGGTTTTTTTGAACACCCCTACTCGTACATACACTTTGCATAGGTCTTCCATGTTCCCTTCGATTCATGGCATCTTGCTAGCCGCAAATGACTTCTTCTCACGTACTGACCAATGATTTTTTAATTGTGTTGAAAAGTATGGTTATAATTGTTTTTTAAAGTATTTTTTTTAATTGAAATATATTAAAATAATATATATTTTTTATTTTTTAAAAATTATTTTTGATATTAGTATATTAAAATAATCTAAATACTAAAACAATATTAATTTAAAATAAAAAAATTTGTTTCTAATTAAGGACTTGAGCTTGCCATTCCTGTTAGAGACTCAAATCTACTAAACCATCGCACATGGATTGGGCTCACACACTCAAGTGATCAGTTGAAATTGTCAAATCTGGTCCGTACTGACATGGGATCGACTCCAATCTCCAGCACGAGCTCGAGGCTAGCAAAATGGATGCATGTGAAGTTCTGAAAATTACCCCACACGGTCTGGGCTAATAAAAAATCTAGGAATCTGCTGGTGATCTTAGTGGGCTGTGGGGCCAAACTGTTAGAAAATCATTGAGCGTTGTAAAATGGGCCTAAGTTGGGCCTATTTTATAAACTTACCTGCACTCCACTCATATATAAACCATTCATTGTAGATAGTGGCTGAGCCCATGATTAGATATACCAACTCTGTTTTTTCTTTTTTTATTGTTTTCATGCTGTGTTGTTTCTATTTATACGCTGCCTAGGATACCAACATGAATTATTTTCATTCATGTATTTATCTTAACTGTCAAAACTATTTTTTGGTTTTTTCTTATTTGTGGAGTTTAAATCTTTTCTCAATTAAATCTTAACCGAACTATTTTTTCACAATTTAAATTTAAATTTGATACAGTAAGACGAACAAATTCATGTACATAGTCCGGGTTAAGATTTTTCTTTTTGTATTGAATGCTAAGGGCACACGTGTCAAGATCAGGTCGTTTCATGAAAAGATAAGGTGAAATCCAATACAAGAATGTGCAAGTCAAAGTTATGATTTGGCCACTAGGGCGCAGAAAGCTAGCTAAGAGAGACTTTTGGCGCAACTGCCCAACCGCCAACCACGATCATGGGGTAGGAAAAGCGAGCTAGCTCAGGGATGCGGTCCCATGATCCACATCCATCATGTTATTTCTCGTAGGCATCGTTATCAGACCAGATTTAAAGGTTGTTCTGGTTTGAACTAGGTTTTAAGTTATATAAATTAATTTGGATTAATTTAAATTAAATTGAAAAAAATAAAAAAATATTTGAAGTTTTAATATTTTATATAAAAAAAATAAAGAAACAATTCATATGAATATAAACTTTACATATTATAAATAATAAAATTTAAAAGATTATTTTAAATTTTTTTTATTCTAGATTGAAAAAATATTTTATTAGTATGTTATTATTTTAAGCTTAAATATTTAAAGCAAAAAGATTATTTATCCTACATTAAAAAAACATAACTTTTTTATTGTGAATATAAAGTATATGTATTAAATAATTTCAAATCTCACATTTCTTCTAGTATTTATATTGAAAAAATAAAACATTCTTCTAGTATTTATATAATGAACTTTAAAATGAATTAATAATCAACTAAAAAATATATATAAAAATGGATTTCTAGCTAAAAAAACACATTAAAAAAATAAATCTCAACCGATTTTTTTTAGGTTGCTTGGTTCATATATCAACTAGGCAAGTCAATTAGGTTTTACAATGTTTTTACTTATTTCAATTTTTTAACTTATTCGAATTGGTTTAGTTATCAGATTAACATGCTGCGCGGTCTAAATTTAATAACAATGCTTGTAGGGTGAAGTTGGTGTAGCCCCTTGAAAACTTGTTTTTCAATTGACAATATTGCAACTAGTTTATGTGTTTTTTTTAATTAAAAAAATTTTAAAAAAAATCTTTTTCTATCATATGAATTATAATGTAATGTTATTGTGCTTCAGGTGTATACATGGTGCGTAGTTAATGGCATTACTACTTATGTTTTTATTTATTTATCATTTATTTTTCTTACTTTTCATCTTTATATAAGCTATTTTTTTATCCAGAGAAACAAAAAAAAAATGAAAAAAAAACTGCAATAAAATGCTTCTTTAGATTATAAAATAATATAAATTATTTTTTGATATCTCATTAATTTAATAAATTAAAATTTTTATTGAAATGATTATTTAACATACATCAAAATTTTATGACTAAATAGTTACATGTTCAAATCTCACCACTCTTACTCTATTTTCTAATAAAAACTAATTAATAGCATAACGTAGTGCTAGTCCATATAAATTAATTTTAAGCCTAAATAACCTTCACTTTAGATAGTGTATAAAAAATAATATAAATTATATCTTGTGATTTTATTTAACAATTTAAGGTTTTATATTAAAATGATTCTTTAATAACCTAATAGCTAAACCATTATAATTAATAACCACATTATAATTAATTGCACAATAATTAAATCGAGTTAGGGTAGGAGTAAAATAAACTCTTAATTTGGGAGATATGATTTGACTTGTTCAATCCAATTTTTTTTAATGATATTATTATTATTATTATTATTATTTTATAAAATAGATTTGGTTCAACTCTTGATCTAGACTTCTAATTAGCTGGGTTTAATAATTTTGATAATTATTAAAAAAAAACCAATTAAAACACTAATTGCATTTGCATACATTACTCTACACCGAGTATATTTCAAGACAATCAAAGAGATAGATTTAATTTTAAAACACGAATCATACCAGTATAATAATCAATATATAAGAATTATTTCAATCTAATATAAAAAAAGGGGAAAAAATAAAAAATGACAATCTACACGCGTTGAAATTTGGCCTAAGTCTAACCTATATAAGAATGATGATAATTAATGGATTACGCACTATACAAAACCATGTCCTCTTAACTTTTTGCCAGCAGAATCATGGCCAAACGTGGTCAAGAAGAAAACTACGTCTTTCCTTAGAATTTAATTTACATTCATCAAATCCCACAGGCCTTATAAAATCTAAAACAATAAAATGCTTGGTGCCATGAGAACAGTACTAAGAACTTCGCCAGAAAAAGTCAAGAAAAGTTTCGTTGCCTTTACTTTCCAAGCCAACAATTTTCTTCCAAACTTCATCCTTAACCATTCACTAACTCGATTGAAATTATTACATGATAAGAACAAGCTATAGCCCCATGAATCTGAAATATTTTAGTTGGAAGTCGGTGGTGCCATATCGTGAAGTAGTGCTTAAATGGGAGTGTAAAATTCTACCACGTACACATCGACACGCGCACCATTTTCAAAAGGTAAAAACATTCACGAGAGACCCCATGTCTCCATCAATGCCCAATATAAATATCATAATGTCCTTCCATGGGTGATCACAAGTCATAACCCGACTTTGATCTCACGTTGCCTCTTCACACGCAACTTGAAGAAGCAATAGCCACTAGAAAAACAATGCTGCCCACTTTATTTCATTTCACGCTGTTTCTCCTTTCCTTTAATACTGCTGGAGGTTCCTTTGCTCGTAATACTGGTGGTACGTCCAAGAGCGCTGTAGGTGACAGAAAGGTGGTCGTCTCTCCTGAAATGTCTACAGGACCGAATGGAGAAACCGGTTCCAGTACAGGAGCTACTGGTTCCGAACATGGCCCTAACTGGGACTATAATTGGGGGTGGGGTTCTAGTCCAAATGAAGGATGGGGTTACGGGTCTGGCTCTGGCCGGTCACATAATGGGTTCGGGAGAGGTTTTGGGTTTGGGTTTGGTTCTGGAAGCGGGTCGGGATCAGGGTATGGTTATGGGTCTGGAAGTGGTGGTGCTCAAGGTGGCGGGTATGGTGCTGGAAGTGGGTCCGGTGATTCTGCTGGTGGTGGCATAGGTGGAGGAAGTGGCGGTGGTAGAGGTTTTGGGTATGGGTTTGGTCCTGGAAGCGGGCCGGGCTCAGGGTATGGTTATGGGTCTGGAAGTGGTGGCGCTTATGGTGGCGGGTATGGTGCTGGAAGAGAGTCCGGTAATTCTGCTGGTGGTGGCAGGGGTGGAGGAGGCGGCCGTGGCTATAGTGGCTATGGGACACACTCACCATTCGACTCCCGACGAAGAACCAGTCATGGGTGATGGAGCTGGCTTGGAGTCCATGCGAGCAGGTCTTTGTTAGGCCAAGCGTGATGTTTCTCTCTGCGTATTTGTAGTGTCTGCATGGCGTGTAAGCTATCCTGATACGGTGCATAGCTTGAGTGAGTTTGCATCATATTTTATCCTTTACTGCATATATGGATATGCTTTTAGTGATATAACTATGTTTACTCTTACAAATATATATATGAAAAACCAGTCATTTTCTTACTTGATCTCTGTTGATTATTATTCTCTTAATTATTCTCAATTTTTCTTCGATTTGGCATACAATAATTAATATATAGGAAGTGCTGGCTGTTCATCCCTATATATACTATATGTTCAGCTTTTGTTAATTATGTGGTCTCTAATCATATAATTTCCTTAAGGAGGCCCCTAGCTAGACTATCTTTCTGTCTATTAATTTAGTTATTCCTTCTAATTTGTCCCCTAAGATTGTTAATTATATATATGATAACCGCAATACCTCACTGTCCTTTCATTTTCTTATTAGAAGTTAATTTTAAAACTTAATTAGTTTATTTTAAAAAAAAACTAAGACTAACTCATCAATTCGCCTCATCTTAATTATGATCATCTATGAACTTTCATTTGGAGGAAAATATTTAATTAACTTAATGAAACAAACATTCCTTAGCAATATACAGGCGCTCTGTAATAAAAACATATTCTTCATCATCTTCTCCTATGATACCCTCACATCTACTACTCCCTCCTTCTCTTAAGGACAAAAAACATTTATGTACAAAATAAATAGTACTCATGTCTCCTAGGTAGGTGGCATGGGAAACCTTGTGGGCTACATTGACTCGAGTAGATTTAAAAGAAATACAACTACATGAACAAACTGCTGGGATTCTGCTTCTACCTGTGTCGAGTCTGTCGACATGTGAGCCCACTCATTATCCTTTCCCAAATCCTGTTTCTATGTCTAGCCATGATCAGAAAGGCCTCCTTTGTATGATATGAGATAGTATATCAAGAAAAGCCGAGGGATTTTTTCTTTTTCTGGACAACTACAAGCAATCCTCCATGATTTTTAAATTTTGTTTTGGCAAAAATAGATGGATGGTAGCTTGTAAAACCTGGAAATTCACAAGCTATTCTAGGGCAGGACTGAAACGGAAAAAAGTTCTGAAACCATAAGGAAAGTTGTCCTAACAACCTGTGCTCACTCTTCTAGGTTAGAAATCGGTTCTCATGGAGAAATATAGATGTCAGATTGAATGTCACCACTCAGACACAAGCATAGAAGGACATGTATTGGTTAAGTGAGTTATTAGATTTGTCATAACGCAACCTGTCCCAATAATCAAAGTCGAGCAAATAAATGAGTGCAGGTAGCTAAATACTTTTGACTCCATAATCTAACTTGATTTTCTTCAACCTAATTAATTAGTGGGTCATGGTTCATCTGGACATTTTCTGCTCCAAGTCTGGACTTATCAGAACTGGACATGTCCGTATCCCTATCTGCCATTCGTGAAAGCTAAATACAGTCCCGCTCAACGGGTTGACTAAGCCATGACTAAGGCTCCAGCTGTATCAACTAACAGTCTAGAATCGACAATTTAGAACCGGACTGGATTAGATTTGTAAAGTTTGGTTGACTTGGATTCATCTGGTTATTCACGGGTTGACTCAATGATCCAGGCTCTAGGCTCCATTCCGAGCCGGCCCTAAAGCTGGCAACTATGCTTGAAAGTTGAGGAACCAATTCAAATTACTAATTAAATCAGGAAAATCTGGGAACTAAAAGTTTTTACAGTAAAGGCTAGCAGCGTAAGAAACAACTTGTATAAATCAAAGATTTAATTAAATAGAAATTAGCTACTGTCTATGCTAGATCAGCAACTAAAGGACAGTAGCATGTCTAACCTGCATAGAATAGGAACCATATTCCTAGAATGCCTTCTAATCTCTCTAGAAGTTAGAATTCGTGAATCCAAAACATGGAGGCATCACCAGAAGAGAGGCATAGCTTAGAAGTTAGGAAGCATCAGGATCGTAAGAGATGAACAGCGGCGGAAAAGGGAGTGAGCACACAGGTGATCTGACTTCTACAACTAGCTTCCACCACAGATAGTGAGAAACTGTAAATCATTCCAGCTTGATATTGGCCCATTCATCTTCATTTCGACTCACCTGTAGTTCAGGATCACTAAACTTCCTACAGAATCAGCAACGATCACATTTTATGCCTGGCATTTCCAGGACTGTCATAGGACGAATGTTATATTGCACATACATAAATGGAGAACAACCATCTACATTATTTAGAGACACTCAGAAGTTTAGAGCGACAACAACTATATCTTGGCTTCCCAGAAAAGAAAATACAAGAACACAAGAAAACTATGGATTTTGAGTGGATACACAGAAAACTAATAACCAGACATCAACTTTTGCTCTCAAACTTGAATGGAATTACTGCTACCCAGAGCTTTAGGGACCTAAATATTTGTATTAAGATAAGATCTAAGATAATTGATTCCATCAATACTCAGAATTCCTCAAGTCAGAGATCATAATTCTGCCAGCCTCTGTTTCTGATTTCAAATCGGATTTTGTCGCAACATTGAAATCTCATCACATGTTCGCAACACGAAATGGCATCTTCTCTTTTCTTCAGAAATATCATGATCCATCAAAATATATCACCTCGATAAAAGGAGTTTTTTCTCCAATCTTTGAGGCAACTTAGTTTGATCCAAGTTTCTCTTCAACTTGAATTTGAAGACAAGTTTACCGAATTCTCCTCTTTCTTCCCACAATTCTTCAACTATGTATAGGCCATCATAAACGAATATCGGGTTCAAATTTTTGCTCCAGCCAGTACCTTTTAAGGAAAATGTTTTGGAACTCTTAAGCTTTACTTTGTAAATGACTCGTACAGGAGTCTTACGATCCATACTGTGCTTCAATGCAAGATTTCCCAGTTGAAGCTGTTGGGTTATATCCAGAACTCAAACACGCACAATTTACGTGGTTCGGCAACTTGCCTACTCCACGGAGCTACTAGTTGTATTAATCAAGCTTACAAAGAAATAATACAACAACAAGAGGAGGAGAATGTTCTCAACTCAACTCTACACTCAAGCTCTCTCTTCTCTCTGTGTTTCACACAACCCTCTCTGTGTTTCTCTCGCAGCTTCAGTTCACCCATTACACTACACAGAACACACATAATTATACAAGGTGGGAGTGGGGGGTGTCCTCCACCATGTGCTAAGTGGGAGACTAGAATTCCACTTGCACATGGTGGGGTTTGTTTGTCTCCATAATGCTAACAATCTCCCACTTGGAGACAAACAATGAAATCCTTTTTTATCCTTGAAGACCAACTGAAGTTTTGCACAACTTCAGTTTCTCAAGTGTAACTCCTTTGGTTAACATGTCAGCTGGATTCTTGCTTCCACAGATCTTTTCTAGCATTAGTTGCTCGTCGTCCAGCAGTTGTCGGATGAAGTGATATTTGATCTGAATATGCTTCGTCCTCGAGTGAAATGCTGGATTCTTGGCAAGGAAGATTGCACTCTGACTGTCGCTATACAAAGTACCTTTTCCATTCAACTTGCCCAATTCTTTCAAGAAACTCTGCAACCATACTATCTCTTTTGCAGATTCTGAGACTGCAACATATTCAGCTTCTGTTGTTGAAAGAGCAACGATCTTTTGCAAGGTAGAACTCCAAGAAACAGCAGTACCTCCTAGAGTATAAACATATCCTGTAGTGCTCTTTCTGCTATCAACATCTCCTGCTAGATCAGCATCTACAAAACCTTCAAGTTTCAAACCACCAGCTGTGAAACTGAGACAAGTTTCCGATGAACCTTTTAAGTACCTCATGATCCATTTCACTGCCTCCCAATGCTGCTTTCCAGGATTGCTCATATATCGGCTTACAACTCCCACTGCATGGGCAATGTCTGGTCTGGTACAGACCATAGCATACATCAAAGAGCCGATAGCTGAGGCGTATGGAATCTTATCCATGTATCCACTTTCTAGCTCAGTTTTTGGTGACTGATCTTTGCTGAGCTTGAAATGATTCCCAAGTGGTGTACTTACTGGTTTAGCATTATCCATACTAAACCTGCTGAGAACCTTCTTGACATACTCTGTTTGTGAGAGCTTTAGTATGCCTTTGTCTTTATCTCTGATGATTCTCATGCCAAGTATTTGTTTAGCAGCTCCCAGATCCTTCATTTCAAACTGTTTCGACAACTGCTGCTTCAGCTTATCAATCTCCTCAATGCTGGATCCTGCAATCAACATATCATCTACATATAATAGTAGAATGATGTAGGAGTTGTCAAAATGTTTGACATAGCAACAATGATCAGCTTGGCATCTTGTATACCCGGAACTGCACATGAAGTTGTCAAACTTCTTGTACCACTGTCTTGGAGCTTGCTTCAAACCGTATAGGCTTTTCTGTAGCTTGCAGACTTGATTCTCCTTTCCTTGCATTGCAAACCCCTCTGGCTGTTGCATGTAAATATCTTCCTCCAAGTCACCATGAAGGAATGCTGTTTTTACATCTAACTGTTCCAGATGTAAATTTTCTGCAGCTACTATCCCCAGAACAACTCTGATTGTTGTGAGCTTCACAACTGGAGAAAAAATCTCAGAGTAGTCAATGTCTTTCTTCTGTTGAAACCCTTTGACAACAAGTCTTGCCTTGAACCGTTTGCTTCCATCATGCTCAGTCTTCACTCTGTAGACCCACTTATTTTGCAAGGCCTTCTTTCCTTCAGGTAATGTTGTTAGCTCCCAAGTCTTGTTCTTCAGCAACGAACTCATCTCCTCCTTCATGGCTAACTCCCACTTGCTTGAGTTTCCATCTTCTAAGGATTCTTCATAAGATAACGGTTCACCACCATCTGTCAGCAAAATATAATTCAGTAAAAGTGTGAACCGTTGCGGGGGCTTTATCGTCCTTGAAGACCTGCGAACAGCTGGTTCAAGTTGCTCAACATCTTCTTGTGTGGAAGTGGGCACAGATGTGCTTGAATCTTCTTGTAAAGACTCTTGATTGTTGTTCTCCTTAGTAACATCGGGAAGTCCTTCTAATCTTATGAATTCAGATCTTGGTGGACTTGTATCTGAATCAGCCATCTCTGTTTCTCCACTTGATCTGTCTTTGTACATAACTTTCTCATTGAAGATCACATTCCTGCTTCTAATAATCTTTCTGTTCTGATCATCCCAGAACCGAAATCCAAATTCTTCATCTCCATAGCCAATGAAGAAACATTTCTTGGATTTGGCATCTAACTTGTTGCGAGCATCAGAATCTATGTGAACATAGGAAACACACCCAAAGACCTTCAAATGAGAGAGTTGTACCTCTTTTCCTCTCCATACTTCCTCGGGCAGTCTGAATTCCAAAGGAACTGATGGTCCACGGTTGATCAAGTAAACTGCGGTATGAACTGCATCAGCCCAGAATGTTTGAGGTAACCCAGAATGCAACCTCATGCTTCTAGCTCGTTCATTGATGGTCCTGTTCATCCGTTCAGCAACGCCATTCTGTTGCGGTGTGCCTGGAACTGTCTTCTCCATTCTGATACCATTGACAACACAATACTCCTTGAAACCTCCATCAATGTATTCTCCTCCATTATCAGATCTCAAGCATTTCAACTTTAGACCTGATTTAGTCTCAACCATAGCCTTCCATTTCTTGAATGTTTCAAACACATCAGATTTATTTTTCAGAAAGTAAACCCATACCTTCCTGCTGAAATCATCAATAAAAGTCACATAATATCGAGAACCTCCAAGAGATGCTACTGGAGACGGTCCCCATAAATCTGTGTGTACCAGTTCTAGCTTGCTTGGTCTTAAGGTCCTGCCAACCTTCAAGAAACTGACCTTCTTCTGTTTTCCAAGAACACAGCTTTCACAAATGTCTAGATCGACATTTTTTAACTCTGGCAGCTTTCCCTTCGACTGAAGTATCTTCATCCCCTTTTGACTCATATGGCCAAGTCTACAATGCCATAGATGTGCTTGATTTTCTGCTTCAGTTGAGGCAATGATGTCTGCAAATCTTGTGGTCATATACAGGGTGCCGGTTTTCTTTCCACGAGCTAAAACCATTGCTCCCTTTGATACTTTCCACATTCCTCCAGCAAAAAGTATTGAATGACCACTATCATCAAGTTGTCCGACAGAGATCAACTTTTTCTTCAATTCAGGAACATGCCTTACATTCTGCAAGGTCCATATAGATCCATTCATAGTCTTGATTTGCACATCTCCTATACCCACAATCTTCAGTGGTGTTCCATCGGCCAGGTAGACTACACCATGATCTCCTCCAACATAATTTTGCAGCATTTCATTGTGTGGCGTACAGTGGAATGAAGCACCAGAATCAAGAATCCACTCATCAATTTGACTTTGCACAACAAGAATTAAAGCATCTTGCACCTCATCTGTGGTAGCGTTTGCAGAGTCAGCTTCAGGTTTCTTTGGTTTTGTGCAATTCCTACTGAAATGACCAGGTTTGCCACAATTCCAACATTCAACCTGCTTTCTGGATCCAAACTTGCTCTTACTTCTGTATCTGGATTTTGATCTGCCTCTGGATGAGCCTCTATCGTGTCTCCTCCCTCGAGTGTTGATGTTGAGAGCTGATCCTGAGCTTGAACTTTCACCCGAGTCTTTCCTTCGCACTTCTTCAGCCAAAATCAAGTCTCGAATGTCATCATACTTCAGTTTGGATTTTCCAGCTGAATTGCTCACGGCTGTCCTCATGCCTTCCCAACTGCTTGGAAGTGAAGCTAGCAAGATGAGTGCACGAATCTCATCATCAAACTCAATTTCAACAGATGACAATTGATTTGTGATGGTATTAAAGTTGTTGAGGTGTTGTGTCACAGAAGTGTTTTCAACCATCTTCAAGTTGAACAACTTTTTCATCAGGTGCACTTTATTATTTGCTGATGGCTTCTCATACATCCCAGATAAGGCTTCCATCAATTTTGCAGTGGATTTTTCTTTCGTAACATTGTGAGCAACTCTTCTTGATAACGATAGCCGGATAATGCCCAGAACTTGTCTATCAAGAAGTTGCCATTCTTCTGCTTCCATCTTTTCTGGTTTGCTTCCCAATAAGGGAAGATGAAGTTTCTTCCCATATAAATAATCCTCAATTTGCATTTTCCAGTATCCAAAATCTGTTCCGTCAAATTTTTCAATTCCAGCAGCCTTTATTTCATCTGCCATTTTTACGAATTCTCCAATTCGAATTTCCCAAATCTGACTTTACCGATGTGTCCGGAACGGCCAAAAACCTTGGAAATGACACTGAGATCACCCCAATCGGACTTCGGATGGCTCAGATTTTAGCAATCAAAGTTTTGGATTAACGGACGGTTCAGATGCAGCCGCGTGTCAGCAAGAGTACCGCCTGCGTCACACCAGATAAAAACTCAGAAGCGGTTCTGATGAAGACACGTGTCAGCAGATTACAGTCTGCGTCGCACCGGATCAAAACTCAGTAACGGTGCAGATTAAGCCACGTGTCCGCAGATAGGGCCTGAGGAGCACTGGATCAGAACTCAGTAGCGGTCTTGATTAAGCCACGTGTCAACAGATAAGGGCCTGAGGAGCACTGGATCAAAAATCTTCAACGGTGATGATGTATCCACGTGTCAGACGATTAGCGTCTGAGATGCACCAGATCAAAACCCAGATGGATGACGTGGCAGGTGACGTGGACGCTGACCGGCTGACTTTGCTGACGTGGCGGGTCAGACCCGACCCGTTTTGCAGAGAAACGGGTGAAGAAGGAGCGTGAGGCGCGTGAGGCGCGTTGATGCGCGTGGACAGTCGCCGGAGTTTCACCAGTGGATTCGTCCGGTTGTCCTCTACTCGTTGGTATGGTCAAAAACACGTTTTGAGAACATTGATTTTTGAGTTTGGATCAAACACCCTCTTTGTCAAGAACAAGCTCTGATACCAGTTGTTGGGTTATATCCAGAACTCAAACACGCACAATTTACGTGGTTCGGCAACTTGCCTACTCCACGGAGCTACTAGTTGTATTAATCAAGCTTACAAAGAAATAATACAACAACAAGAGGAGGAGAATGTTCTCAACTCAACTCTACACTCAAGCTCTCTCTTCTCTCTGTGTTTCACACAACTCTCTCTGTGTTTCTCTCGCAGCTTCAGTTCACCCATTACACTACACAGAACACACATAATTATACAAGGTGGGAGTGGGGGGTGTCCTCCACCATGTGCTAAGTGGGAGACTAGAATTCCACTTGCACATGGTGGGGTTTGTTTGTCTCCATAATGCTAACAGAAGCTTCTGATCTTTAACTGCTTGCCTGCCTCGAACTGTTGGATTTCCACCATGACCGGAATAAATGAGGACATCATACGATTCCATGTTATTGGGATAACGTTCAGACACGACAATGCTAGTGGCCAATGAGATCCCATTCTTTTTCATATAATCTATTCCATTATAAAAGTGACAATGAAGGCCGATTACATTTAGTTCAGCCTGAAATCGAAACTTGTCACCAATGTTAACTCCAAGAACCGGACCCACCCGTTTGCTTGTATCAATCCATTTTTGGTGATCTTTAACAAGTATTGCTGCCTTTCTAGGGACATTATAATCTCTCTCCATTTTTGGCTTTGCTAAATTTTCTTTCGAAAGCTTCGCAAGTGTTAGATGAAACAATCTCAAGACTTCTTTCACTTTATCGCAACTAGCACTTGATCCACGATGTCCACCGGTTTCCTTGTTCCCCAAAGTACCATCAGACCTCATCGACCTAAGATCTGCTACAATGGACTTCTTCTTGTTTTGTGCAAAGATTTTCTTGGAAACAGAACCTAAATTCTGATTTCCTGCATAACTATTTTCTGAGGCATTTTCTTGGGAAACAAAACTGTTTTGCTTACCGCAACCGTGGGATGAAATGTCACGAGAAACAGAAAACAGACTCTGTTTCACAGCAGAACAAACCTGCCTGGCTGAAAAGTCTGTAACCATCCCTGGAGGATGGGATTTCTTCACGGCAGTTTCCACAGAAGCTTTCTGCACAGGCTTAGCAGAAGAAACAGCATTTGGTAAACAGACTTTGGAAGCTGAATGCAAATCCCGTCGCCCAAAACCACTAGGAAAATCTCGCTGGACAGAAGATCCTTTCAATATCCTCGGAGGAGGGTACTTTCTTCTTGCAGCTTGAGTAACAGGATTTTGTGGAGGCTGTACGTGATCAACAATATAATCTTCACCATCTCTTGAGTCCATCACAACTGGAAATATTCCGCACACTCTGGGAAATTCACGAATCGCGTCTACTCTCCTTCGCTTAAGCTTTGATGAACATCGAGCAGAAGTACTGATCCCATCCATTGTAGGTTTAATTTAACAAAACCACGATTATTCTGGTTGTAATAATTGCAATGTACGTGTATTAGAACAAAAACAAATACGGCACAAAAGAACAGCAATAAAAGCAACATATATACACACGGTTAGATAAACATAATAAATTGCACTGTAAGGCAAGAATCAACATTCTCACAATCCAAGAACGAAAATCTACATTCTAAAAGAAAAGGTAAAAATTCACTTCAAGAACCGAAAAAAGCATGTAAAAGAAGGACTGAAAAGGAACCTGAGGTACCCGTTGAAGTTCAAGTTCTAAGTTCAAGATGTTGGCAAAATCTTAAGCTTCTTGGGTGCTTTTATAAGCAGGAATTGAAGGGTTTATTTTCTTTTTTAGCTTCGATAACTTGAAAGGACAATGAAAATCAATAGCATTGAAGTAGTGAGGGAAATAAGACGGGACGGTTATGGAAATGAGTTTTGAACGTGGAGCTCCTAGGGCTAGGTCGTGTACAGTTTTCATGACAGATTTTTTTTTTTTGAATTCGAGGAAATTCTATTTCCTAGAAAGCGTACTTTGTAGGGTCTAGGTAAGCGAGTAAAATCCCGGTTGTCCCAAACTCTTACAAGAGGTGCACATCTTGACTCGAACTCGAGACCTGCTATGCAGATCTCAAATCCTTTACCACCACGCCACGTCCCTCGAAAACTATAACAAACGTGTAGGGGATAGGCTATGGCCACCTTTGAGAGGCATGGCACTTGTGACTAGCAAGTAAAATATTCATGAACATGTGGTATATGATTATGGGTGATAATATCGAATCATGGATAATTGGTTAGGTGAATAATGTGCCATTTACTTCTTCCAAAAAAATTATGTGCCATTTCTTTTACATGGCACCATTTGTCTTTAATTCCATGTTTTACTCGTAAATTTTCATGTTCTTAAAATCTAATTTCCTTGTCCATATCCACAGAGGATATAAATAAATTGGCTTTTAGATTAAAATAAAAGTTCACATGAATATGGAAAATAAAAGTGATTAGAATAATAGTTACAGAGTTAAATTTGTATGATCATTAATAATTATTAAAATCTTATTATTAATTACGGAACGTTTTGATTCTTGTTATTTGTAACAATGCATTAATGATTAATTATTTTCATCAACTATGAAAATCAAAGGTGAGGTTATTAAGAAAGAAAACTTGTATAGTTTCTATCTTCACTATTAACTATATTTTTATAATTGTTTTATCTATATATAAAGATAGTTTTTGTAGTTAATTATTTGAAGTTATTATATCATTTATATTTGGTACAATTAGCTAGATTACGAATTAACAAAAAAAAAAAGAATAATAGTTGGGTCATGATGTATTAATGAAATTTCTTAGAACTAAAATTTATAGAAACTTGATAATATAAAAAATATTTTTTTAGTAAACATGTTTTCTATAACTCTTCTCATTTATAAAAATCAAAATAATCTAAATTTTCAAAACATTTCTATAAATTAAAATATCCCAAATTTTTAGTTTAATACTAGACCGTGTCCACTCATTATGCTATGAATAAGATTTCAAATTAATTTCTAACTCTAGAGAAGAAAGTGCCGACATTATGAATGTGTTTTTTTCATATTATAATTTTAAACTTTTGATTTATAAGAAAGTGCTGACATTATGTAAACTGAAACACATGAAAACATGTCAACATAACTTGAAAAGACAACATTGAAAAGAAACAAAGTTCAATGCCTAAAGTGAAAAAAAATTTATGGACCTTGAAGGATGAAAACAATTATTTTTTATTTTTATTTTGATCTTTGTTTTTGTAATTGTTTATTTGGAAATAACCTTAAATTCAATTTCACCAAATCAAGCTTCAATTTAATGTTAGAATATTTTATGAACATTGAATATGCAATAACATGTAAATATAAACAAATCCCAACATATAAAACTATATCAACATAATTTGGAATGAAGAAATTGAAAAGAAACAAAGTTAAATTACTAAGTGAAAAAAAAAAAAAAATCAATGACCTAGGAAGGAAAAAGTAACTATAAAACAATGGATAGTAAAATATAAGAGATGGACATGAGGTGAATGTAGAAACAAATTCAAATTAACAAATGAATCGAAAATAAAATATAAAAATCAAGAAAACGAGGAATTTTTTTTTAAAAAAAATAAAAAATCAAGATTATGGATCTAAGGATGAAATTAAAAATAAATTAAAATTTAATATAAAAAGCTAAAAGTTAAAATTAAAAATTAAAACATTGAAGGTCAAACCTTAAATATAAAAAAATATTGAATTGACCGGGAAAATCGAAAAGAAATTAAATTCACAAAATAATCTAAAACAAAAAAAAAAACATATAAAACCAATTTCCAATTAACTTAATGATGATGAATGAAATTTTAAAAAATAATTAAAAATGATTGAAGCTAAAACTCAGTCTAACCTTCAGAATTTGTGATGCAAGTCATGGGATCGGATCACAACATAAAAGACAAACCTGAAAAAAATAATAATATAAAAATTCTAAACCACTAAAATAATTAGGGATAAACTTGAAAAAATAAATTCAAAAAAGTAATTAAAAAATATAGATTAAAAAAGAAAAGGAACCAAATTTGACACAAAAAAAAAAATCAAATCATTAGGAATGGAATTGGAAAACAATTTCAAGTAAGAAAATGATGAGAACAACTAAAAATAACAATCAAAAGAATGAGGTAAATATTTGATATAAAAATAAAATGTCAATAAATGAAATCCAAAGACAAATTAATTCAATAAAGGATTCAAGACCAAAAACATCATAATTAAAAAATAAGAATCAAATCTAATATAAAAACAAAGTACCAAGGGATAAAATTGAAAAACATTAACTCAATAAATGATTAAAAACTAAATACATTGCAATAAAAAAAAAATAAAGAACTAATTTAACTTAACAAACAAATAACTAGATATTTTTTTTTGCAAAATAGCCAACATTGTTTTTGGGAGGAGAGAGGGAAAAGAAGAGGGAAGAGAAAAAACTCATTGCCGGAGCTCCTTCGCATCTCGTCGAAGAACACGCATGTCACCACCGTGACGAGGTGGTGAAGTGCATCGAATGCCGCCTCAAAAACCATAAATATCTTATTGTACTCACTTTTTGATGATTGAATTCCATTTATCACAATGAATTTGGGATGTAAAATATATATATGTTCCCCCCTCTCTCTTTCCATTTTTTAGGATGTGTTTGAGAATGTAGTTGTGGTTGTTTTTCAAAATATTTTTCCCTCAAAAATACATCAAAATAATATATTTTAAAAAAATTATTTTTGATATCAGCGCATCAAAATGATTCAAAAACACTAAAAAAATATTGATTTTAAGCAAAAAAATTAAAATTTTTAGAAACTCAGGTTGGACTGCGTTCCCCAATAGTCCCTTAAACTTGACGTTCTTATATATCTCATACACTGTAAGATATATATGACAAATGCACCTTTATCAAAATCTTAGTCATGGGCATAAATGCTATAATTTTTTTTCCAATCAGAAACTTCAGCCAATATTTAAGAAAACTTGAATTCTCTAGTCGGATACGATGATAGCTATGAGATCATTCAACTAGGCGACTTAATTAACAGGTAAGGCGGTCCAACGAAACAAAAAAAACATAGAAAATCTAAAGAAACCATCAATAAAACTTGAATAAAATACATATAGAGTAAAAAAAAAAAAAATCCTTGTCTATCGAAGACTATGTAACCCTCTTGCTTCCCTCCAAACTTTCAGAAATCCTTACTGCTACAATGAAGTCCCTATATCCTTAACGCAAGCCCTACTTATATACTAGCACTGCGGCGGTGATAGCCAAGGCAGAGGCTGTTTCCTTCCCCTGCGAGAATTCTCTCCCCTAGAGGTTCCCGGATTTTATCAGAGTTGTTTCCTTTTTAACTTGTACTTCCTATTCTATCTTTAATTGGAAAGTGTTTATAAAACATAAGCGAAGCAGCCTCAAATTATTTCCTGAATCATGACTTAACACCTTTATTATTTAGCCAGGGTCCTGTTTTCTTGAAAAATAAATAAATAAATTAAAATTAGGGCCTCTTGGGAATTTATATGAGAAGATTTGTATTTTATATATCTGGTGGACGTACGGTTGGCTACAAGTTAGGGTCATGTTTTTCTAACCTTTTTATAAGAAATGGGCCATGGTACTAAGGATAACAATTCTAGCACAATATTTTTTTTTTTCAAAAAATAAATTCCATCTACTTTAAAGTTAATGATTATATAAATTTTTAGTTATTCTAAAATTTATAAAACTTGAATTAATAATTTTTTAAAAAATAAATTTAAAATCTAACAAATTAAATTAAATCCTTCAAAATTAGTTATAACCCAATTCTTGAGATTGACTGAGCTGGACTACTGGTACTCTCTTTAGGCTTTTGCACCACCCACGAGTCAGGTCTTCTTATGGCCGTTAGAGTTAATAGCAGTAAGAAATGGGTGGGTTTTTTGAGGTAAGTAAGTAATAATAATAATAATATATTAGAAGTATAAAAATTTCATTTTGAAATTATATTAGAGTCATTTTACTTTTTTTGTTTCTTGTGTCATTTCTAATCTAGAATATTAATCAAATACAATCCTAGTTTTATTTTAAAAAAATATATTAAAAAGACATTCTCTATATTAGTACATTAGCACATTAGAAGGAATGAAATTATTTTGAGTGTAAATCTAAAAATAAATGGTCTCTTATAAATAATAATAAAAAAAATTTCTAATTACTTTTAGAAAAAACAAATTCTATAATTTTTGCCTCATAATTTAAAGACTTGACAAATCATTCGTGCATTATTCAAAGACTTGTGTTGCACTGTGATGTGTAAAAGTAAAAGGATAGTGAAAGAAAATCAGAATCATACCTTATCGGGACTCGACCCTAACGTGTCTGCAATACCTTTCAAATATTTGTCTTCTGACGTGCGGTGAAACATCATTCAATTTATTGTCAGAAATTCAAGTAGTCATCAGTTAATAAAAGCAACTGTCTAATATTAAGCATTTATTCTAATTTTTTATTAGACACGAAGGCATCAATATTGACTACACTTGTTAACAATATGAGGATCATAAATAATAATGAATATTTGAGTTATCATGCCATTTGGTTTTACTTGCGGGTTTCGACAACCATACTTACTCTTCCACAAATATGTAATTAGTAAGTTGAACTCTATAATCCTTATAATCTCTCTCAAAAAATCCCTATAATCTCTCTCAAAAAAATCCTTTGTTAATGACTCACGCCAACAACCAGCACTTAAGAGCAAATAGATCATTGTTTACATGTTCTTAAATTGATATATTAACCTTATAAAAACTTTTCAATTTTTAAATAAGTGCCTGAACTAGTCTAAGAAGCTGAATGGGTCATCATAAGCACATGATGATCTGATGGCTCTTCCACAAATCTGCAATTAGTAAGTTGAACTCCTGGTAATTACGTTTTAAAGGCTGTCTAAGGGATGACAGTCCACCCAATAGCTTGAACAATTTAAAGCATAGGTAAATTATAAATACAATTAAACACAATCACTAATTAACAGCAATCAATAATGCAATTTTTTCAATACATGCATGTAAAATGAAGCCCAACAGTACTGTTGCCATTAGGAACTTATTTATTTAAGTTAATTCACTTAAATAATTATGGACACAACATAACAAAAGCTAGTACTCTTATTCCATGCTTAAACTGATCTCATTATTTGATGGTGGTTGACCAGTCCCTTGATCATCTGTTTGTGCTGGCAAACTTCTTGGAAGTAAATCAATTAAAGAAGATCTCAATTGCTCAAGCACTCGCTCTTCGAGCTCAAGCTCTCGCTCTTTGCACTCAAGCTCTTGTTTTTTACTCTCAAGATCTCGCTTTTCACGCTGTCGCTCTTGCTTTTCATGCTCAAGCTCTCGCTTTTCACGCTCTCGCTCTTGCTTTTCATGCTCAAGCTCTCGCTTTGTATCTGCTACAATCTTTTTAAGTTCTTCCAACTCCTTCAAAATAGCAACATTGTTAATTCAACATGAGTAATTAACAAATATTTGATTAACCTATACAAATTATTCTTATTTAAAAATAAAAATTAGGAGTCTCATGAATTTCAATTTAATTTCTCGTTTCAATAAATATAGAGGTAATCTGACTGATTTCCTGATACTAATTGATTAAAGCTTGCTACCTAATTAAGTACAATCTTGTTTTATATACATGTATGATGTTCAAAGTGCACAAATTAAGTACATCATTGTTCAAGAGAGTGTTTGGAAATGTTATGATGATTGTTTTTTAAAGTAATTTTTACTTGAAAATATATTAAAATAATATATTTTTTTTATTTTTAAAAAATTATTTTTAACATCAGCATATAAAAAAAATTAATTTGAATTTTTTTTTTTAAATATACTTTTAAAATATAAAAATAAACAAGGTTTAAATAAAAGAAGGTGTGGTGTAAGAACTTATGCAACACTAGATATAGAAATGTACGTAAGGTATTTCTGAAAATAAAACAACACAACGTGCTTATGGCATCAAAAATAGCTTATAATATTAAGAGTATTAGTTAGACAGACTATTAAAGGCACTGGACATTAAATTTAGCGGAAGAGAAAGAGAGGCAAAGTGTAAAACATGGAAAATTGACTAGTCTTAAATTTTTCCTTTCCTTTGAAAAAAAGGGAGAAAACCTCGTAGGATAATAATTCAAAAAAAAATAAAAAATAAACTAAAAGACAATAGTGATTTATTTGTGCTTCTAGACACATGTTTCTATTTTCATTGGCAGTAGTATTTTTTACTCTTTTTATTCTTATAACAAAAAATAATTATGCTTGCAATTAAGGGTATAATTGCCTTTTCTAAATGATTCATTAATCATTGCAAGATTTATTCGGAGACAAAATAGTCCGAGCATGTTTCTTTTGCTATAATGTAATAACTGATTTGTCATTGAAAGTAAGCAAAAATTAGGCTTCGAGTAAGGGTCTCTATTGACTTTAGCAAAAAGTACAAAAATTGTGTTTACATTCTTATTCTTAGAGGAGGAAAAAAAAAATAGCATGGGTAGAGGGGCTTCTTAGTCTTTCCATTTTTTTAAACAGAAAAATATACCTTATAACCCCTTTGTCTCTGAAAAATTAAGACTATATAGGTCTCTGAAAACGATTTGGATATGAAGAAGGTAAAGTATAAGTGACCTTATATTTGGAATCTCCATTTTTGAATTTACATGTATTATTTAATTATTATATATATCATTTAACATAAATTGAATTTTGTGAGATAATTAAGTGTAGAGTATTTTTGATTTTTTTTATGGACTAATAATTTCTTTAATGGAAATGTACCATGCGGGCAACATAGAATCGTATGAACTTTATCAAATAAAGTAGTACGGGAAAACTGAAAATTAGCTTGAGGATGTTTAATGCAGAGTAATAGAATTAATTAGAAGCAATCCTGAAGGGGGAGGAGATTAGGAAACCTTCATTGCCATCCCAAGCACGGTGCCTTAAGGTGATTTTATCAGTCACAATAACTTGGCTTAAAATGAATATTTAAAACATATATGATATACAAAATATTACTGGTAAGATTTTAATTTTGTTGTATAGATTATTATGTTATCGCTTACAACCATACTAGCTTAAACTTTTTCATATTATCCTCTAGTTTTTAAAATTACAATGTTACCCTACTTGTTAAAAAATTACTGATTTAAAATTGGTTTTTTGAATTTTTTTTTGGAATGTTTTTATGAGATTAACTAGAGATATATGGGAAATTGATGTGAGAGGAAGTAAAAGAGAAATGTAAGGAAAAATTGAAAGTTTTGATAAGTTAGTTTAAAAAAGGGAAAAAATTGTTAATATAAATTTAAAAGGTTTTAAGTATTGAGATGGAAAGTGGAACATACCTTATTGGGAGTGGTCGCTGACATGGCCTGCAATACCATCCACTTATTATTTTTCAGCTGTTTATATTCATGTTCCTCCTCGCTCCTTTTTGTATGAAGATAGCAGTGAAATCATTCATAATTTATTGTAAGAAATTCACAATTAGTCATTAGTTAATAAAAGCAAAAATATAAAATTATCATTTATTTCAAATGTTTTTTAAGACATGAAAGGCATCAATATTGACTAGACTCATTAACAATCGAGGATCATAAATTATAATGAATATTTGAGCTGAGCTATAATTAATATCATAAGACCCTTTGGTGTAGTGCCCATCTACTTAACTTATAAAGAAAGAATTATGATTCCTTGGTCTACCTTACAGAATAAATGTTGTATTTAGCAAGTTTACTGAGATGATATATTTATTTTTTTATTTGTCCAAGAATTGAAGCTGACACCGGGATTGATTTAATGTAATAAGAGTTAAAAATTTGATTTGGCAACATATAACAAGTAGAGGATTTTCCGGAACCATAGAATTAGTATATACGCTCTTAACCATCATCCAACGTTTTAAATTAAATGACATCCATTAATTACTTTATTAATAAATGAAGAAAACGAATGAAAACCATTGAAATGGAAATAATTGATTTGTTTTTATTCTGGCGCTAAACAAATGTTGCCGGAAACATATAATTATCTACTTAGTTTATGAATTTCCAAATTAATGAAATAACAAACATAATATAATTGAAATATCTGATTTGTTATTTTATTCTGACCTAAAAAAATAAGTATCATAACGTGACTTGAGAAGGATTTTGTAATAACTTACCGTTGTCAAATAAAAAAATGGGTCCGGTTGTATATGATATTCCGTATTGTGCTCCAGCCAAGGATGTAAGCATGAGAAGGGAGACATGGAGTGGAGTAACTCTCCACCTCTTCTCAGTTTGTTGAGTATGTTCCTTTCCATGGACAGTGAGCTGCTTGCATACGCTACATTTCTACCCAACTTCCCTATCATCCTCCATCGCTCTCATCAGGTCCCAATGACAGCAACGTGCCGGGCCGGGCCGGGGCAGCCTTTCGCACCATCTAAACTGACTTTCTCTTTTTTCCCAGGAAAGTTGAAAATATCTATCATCATACACACGTCTCACTGTTGCGCATCTTCGCAAGGCAGGTGAATCCCCATCACGATTTTAGAGTCCACAAGGTGCTAGATATGCCTCATCATCACCGAATCCTTTTGAGAGCAATATTGGTCTTATCACCAAAAATACATCATGTATTTCAGATAGGCATCTGCTTGCTTCATCTTCTTTGGAGACATTGGCTTCCACTTATATGACAACGAATAACAAAATCTGTTGCAAGATGCAGCAAATGCTTCGACTGAATTCTACTCAGTTCGTGCTCCCACTTGTAAGTGGCAGTAACATTCCCTCTCTTTCTAAGCAACCATCTCCCCTTCTTATATTTTACTTCTGTGAGTCTTATCAATGTACATTCCAAAATCTTCCTTTATCTTCTTGAGCTTTCTCCGAAAGATGTTCGAAAATAAAACCGTAATCAACATTCAAATCTTTCCGATCACATGCATCTGCCTCATCATTTATCGTTCCCAGCAATTCAAGCATTTAGGTAGCTGTTTTATTGAAAGAGCTTTATCAGGTTATACTGTGACTATGAGATCTCGACACCTCTTGCTCGCAGTTAATCATTCCTTAAGCATGAGAAAAAATTCGCACCAAGTCAGGGCGTTCCCTCCTTTTTTGTCACCAAATCCATTGTCCAGTTCAGATACAAATAAAGGCAAAAAAGCATAAACCCAGAAAACAGCGTTCGCAAACAATACATAACGTAATTGCAATGTCGAGTCGTTGACGTAGCATGCTTGTCAATCTTGACCTGGAAGTAAATAAACGCAAGTAACAGAGAGCACAGAGAGCTGATACAGCGAAGAATGAATCCGGCACGGGAGTAAATCAGGCGCTTTAGTATAAGCATATCATATATGCAATCAAAGCCTCAGCCTCTACCACCTGAAGGCCCACCGTCTGCTTGAATATTTGTGAAAATCAGGTCCCTGCCCCCCCCTTTTTTTTAAAAATTAGTTTCCCCCCCAAGGCAAAAATTTAGCCAGGGACAGAGATCCTGCATCATACACTTGGATATAATGAAGAAAATATAAGCTAGAGAAGACAATTTTTCCTGGAGGTCTTAGTGGAGTTTTGATATTTCGAACTAAGATAAGCAACGAAAATCTGAGGTAGAAGTGTTTTTCAAACTCTTGAAGCATGAAGACGCAGGCATCCCAAGCCCTCTCTGCATACTTTGCAATGCCACAACGAACATTGGGATCGAGCTATGATGAGAGGATACTGTACCCCAAAACCTTCAAGAATGACATATAAAAAGGCCTATACTTAGGACTACAAACAAGTAATGCTAAACACAGACTCGTTATCTTCAATCGAGTATGCAGTGATTGTGTCTGGCCCCCAAGGTGCAGGAGTTAGAAATGGTGGCCAAAATGCTGATGGAATTGTTTGCTGTCTCTGAAGCTGTCTACCTTGAAATCTCTTGCTCTAGCTAGATTACCCGTGCAACAGGTTGCCCACCAGAATCTCTGATAGTATTGCAGACCAAACGAGAAATCCTATACAAGCTTCTAGCATTGGTCTTTTCGCCAGAGACCCAAATATGATGGGATTGGATATTTTGTAGTAAGAGAAGCAAACCCATTCCTCGAATCTCCCAATATGTTCCATAATTAAGCCCCCTTCTCTCAGGTAATTTTTAAGCATTGTCATCTTTCCTCACTGTGGAAACTAGTTCCTTCGATGAACCCTGAAAAAACTCTTTTTGTAAGATGGAAAAGTAAATGTTGGATATCTTGAAAAAATCTCTTAAAAATGAATACGAAAGGGCTCTTATGAAAAAGAATTCTGCAGTAGATTTTGGTAAGGTATCATAAAAATAGGTAGTTGTTGCATGTTGTTGTTGAAGCATACAAAGAAAAGGTATGGGATGCATTACAAATTAATAATATATGGAAGATGATTCTGGATATATCTCCTTTAACTTAAAGCTTGCATTACCAATGCTATTTTGCACCCATAGTATTACATGTACAAGCAGATTTGGTACCTGTCATGGGTTCAAAGGCAAAGAAGATGATGCAAAATAGTAAGAAAGAATTGCTGCAGAATGAAGAGACTTTAAACGAGTCCGCTTTTGTGAAGATTGGTGGAGGTGCCTACCTTGGGTGGAAGGTGCCTAACCAACTATAGGTCACTTGCTCTTGCATGGATGCATTGGCCTATAAATAGGCAATGCATCCAAGCATGTAACACATCACAAGAAGAAGAGAGAAAGAAGAGAGAAACAATAATACACAAAGTTGTGAGGTATTTGTGAGGAGAGTAAGTGAGGTGTTTTCTCACTAGTATAGAGAGATTCTTAGTTGTCTCTATTATTTGAAGAGAGGTTGTACATTTCCCACAATTACTAGGTAAAATCCTTCCTATACTTGCCCGTTGGACGTACAAAGCCTAGGTGTGAACCCCAGTAAATTCTTGTGTTGTCACTTCTGCATTTATCTTGTCCCATTACCTTTTGTCCCTTAGCTGGGTTATGGCATGCTAGTATCCTAACAGATGGTATCAGAGGCCTTTCTTCGGCTTGGTGTTGTTAACACACAAAAAGTTCTTCGTGTATACAGTTACTATTCACGTATACGACACTATTCATCCTACGGTACTGTTCACTCGTTACTGTTGGCGATATATAAAAAGTAGTGCGGTGATTAAATACAGTCTAGGAGTTCTGTCTAAGGAGATTGGGTTTTAAGCGGGACCGTTTGTGACCCCTCCAATCTTTCCTGGAACATCTACTTAGTGAAGTAATTTTATCACACGATACTATTTCTATATACGTTACAGATCTTGTGAAAACGGTGATAGCTGAATAGATCACACGGTGAATAAATGAAGCAAAGTACGAGATTAGAGGATTCAATGGGAGCTAATTTTCTCACATATGATAACTTCGAGAATCCAAGGCAACTTCTTCTTGCAGGAAGGAATTGCTCCTGGCAGCCAATGAGGGATCGGCCAGACGGAAGATACTGATAATTGCAATGGCAATGCGACGCATGGATGGCAATCGCTCATTGCTAACATATCTTAGACATTCAGCTCGATTGAAAGTATTATCAACGTTGTGGCGCGAGAAGAAAACAGCTACAGGCAGATATGGGAGATCTAACCAATGCTTCATACCCGAGTCCAAGTTTTGCATAATACGCATTTTCTTCACAAGCGACAGACTTTATACCCCTTCCGCACCTATGGCAGAACCCACCGTGGTGAAGGTACACATCCAACACCAATAAAGATCCTATTCTTCACACTCACCTACATTCGGGGCATTACAACAAATAATACGAGGAACATCAGGTAACGTCGACTCCGCGTCAGGCTGACTACTCTTTCAAGTCTTTCTCTGATTCGTATGATCATCATTATCCAACTCTGACCAATAATCTCATCCTCAGACTATTTTAGTCTCTCGATGATGTTTGCAATGCTGCTATCATTGGAAGAGAAATAGGCGCATAAACAAAGCGAGAACGAAACAGTTCAAACAAGCTTGAGGCACTTGTTGGTATCAAGAGGAAGATCAACGGAGACGTGGCTTCAGTGGCGAGTCAAAGGCAGGGTGAGGTCCAAATCAAAGGGAAGTAAGAGGTTGTGAAATTGCTAGCAATGTGGCAGAAAAGCATTCCAAAATGGATTGTTGGTTGCTAAAAAAGGGTATAAATAGATACTCGCAGACGTCATCAAAACCCCTCAAGCGATGTTGTTCGCACAGCACCTCAGCACACGATGCGCGCGAGCACACCATTTTTATACTAGGTGGAAGCCAGCAACAATCTCTACAGCTAGATGAAGAGCTCACTGAGGTCTGGCTAAATGAGGTATTCAGCGAGCAACATGGCATATGACCCCTAGACGAGATTGGTTCCATACATATGAACCTATCTCTGGAGGGATAGTGATTCCATCACCGGCCTGATAATCATCGCTCGTAAAAGATTTCTGGCATTGCAGCATCAAAATTGAAGATGTACCATGATGGCTTAATTCGTACTATTTCAGCGAGTGCGACATGTGAAGAGACTTAAAGAAGAATCTTTCTGTCGTCAGGACAATTTGATAGTCTTGGCTGTAAGATCCGACCAGACAATGGAATCATGAAATTGTCAATAGGCGCGCTGGTGGTTTTAAAGGCAAGAAAGACACGTTTGCAAACATGTTTGTATTATGGGAGAAACACACACTCAGGGGGTAGAAGCATCAATCGCCATCAGCCAGTCTGCAGAAGAAGAGCCACAGACGATGACTGTGGCATCCAAAAAACTAGGCCACCGTGTCAGAGAAAAGGTTTACAAGGTTCTCTCTTATCAGAAGTTACCCTGGGCTTTACAAAGGTTATTTTACCTTTTTGTGAGCACTGTGTTACAAGCAAACATCATACGGTTGAAGTTTGGCACACTCAACAACTACGAGCAAATGCAATCTTAGACTGATTCAACTCTGATGTTTGGCAAGCATCGGTTGTATCCTTGGAGGAGCAGTCTAATACTTTTGTATCATTCCATAGATGACTTCTTCAGGAGATGTTGGGGTGTATTCGATTAGAAGGAAGGCAGACTTTTGTTGCTTGCCCAGTTTTTCAAACCTTCAAAAGTGCGGGTAGAACTTGAATCTGAAAAGAAGATCAAGTGTTTTTGAGGAATGACAATGGAGGAGAACCTATACCAAGTGATGAATTTGATAACTTTCTGTCAACGATGAAGGTATCAAAAACGCGCCCCAGTTCAACACCGGCCATCACACTCCCCACAACAAAATGGAGTGGCAGAGCGGATGAACAGAACTCTATTGGAAAGAACAAGAGCAACTGTTGAAGGCTTGCAGGTCTACCAGAAAAAGTCATTCTGGGCAGAAGCAGTCAATACCAGCATGTTATGTGATAAAATCGGATCTCTGTCAAGCTGCAATCGAGTTGAAGACAAACCCGATGGAGATGCCGCTGGACTGGAAAGCCAGCTGATTATTCTCGATTGCATATATTTGGAAGTCCTGTGTACGTGATGTACAAATACTCAAGAAGTCAGCAAGCTGGATTCAAAAATCTAGAAAAATATGTTATTCTTGGGGATATGCGATGGAGTGAACGGGGTATCGCTTGTGGGATCCCCACTGCCCACAAGGTAGTCATCAGCAGAGATGTCATATTTGCAGAAGATAAAATGCAAATGGAAGAAAAAGAAATAGCAATTTTTAAAGGAGCACTACAGAAGTCCAGATGGAAATACTCAGAATCATACTTCTTCTGAAGCTGCACCAGAGCATGAAGAACAATAACAAATAGAGTCTGAAACTCCTGAAGTTCGACGGTCCAACTCGTGAAAGAAGACCACCGGCTTGGCACTCAGAATATGTTACTGAGAGGCAATGTTGCATACTGGGATCTTCTAAACAGAGGATGAAGAGCCAATCAACTTTCCATGAGGCTATCAAAAGCACAGATTGTATCTATGTGGATGACAACAATGCAAGAGGAGATTTGAAGCTCTACACAAGAATAACACTTGGGATCTTGTTCCGCTACCACAAGGAAGAAAGGCCATTGGCAACAAATGGGTTTACAAGATAAAACGTGATGGCAAATGATCAAGTGGAGGCGGTATCGTGCAAAGAATTGGTGGTGAAAGGATATGCTCAAAAGAAGGAATAGACTTTAATGAGATATTTTCTCCGGTGGTACGACTTACTACAATCAGAGTAGTCTTGGCAATGTGTGCTATATTGATCTTTACTTAGAGCAGTTAGATGTGAAACTGCATTTCTTCATGGAGAACTTGAAGAAAGAAAATTTTATATGCTCAACCAGAGGGTTTTGCTGAAACAGGCAAGGAGAACTTGGTTTGCAGGTTGAACAAATCTCTATACGGTCTCAAACAGGCGACGAGGTGTTTGGTACAAGAGATTTGATTCCTTCATAATTAGCCTTGGGTACAACAACTCAGTTCAGACCATTGTACGTATTACAAGAGGTTTGAAGAAAATGATGTTTTCATCATTCTGTTGTTGTACATGGATGAACATGTTGGTAATAGGCCCCAACAAAGATCGAGTCCAAGAATTGAAGGCACAGTTGGCTAGGGAGTTTGATATGAAGGACTTGGGACCAGCAAACAAGATTCTAGGGATGCAAATTACACCGAGACAGAAGTAAGAGGAAGATTTGGCTTTCTCAGAAGAATTATTTGAAGAAGATCTTGCGACACTTCAACATGCAAGATTGTAAGCCAATTTCCACCCCACTTCCTGTTAACTTCAAATTATCCTCAAGTATGTCTCCTAGCAATGAAGCAGAGAGGATGGAGATGTCTCGAGTATGTATGCATCAGCAGTGGGAAGTTTTAATGTTTGCCATGATATGGTACAAGACAGACATTGCACAAGCAGTGGGAGCAGCTAGTCGAATACATGTCAAATCCTGGTAGAAGAGCATTGGAATACTATTAAGAGGATTTTGAGATACATCAAGGGTAACCTCAGATGCGCATTATGTTATGGAGGATCAAAATTTACTATCAGAGGTTATGTTGACTCAGATTTTTCTGGTGACCTTGAGAAAAAGAAATCCACTACAAGCTATGTGTTTCATAATTGCAGGAGGTAGCTGTGAGCTGGGTCTCTAAACTTCAGACTGTTGTAGCGTTATCCACAACAGAAGCTGAGTATATGGCAGCTACACAGGCTTGTAAAGAAGCAATATGGTTGAAAGAACTTATGGAGGAGCTCGGGCACAAACAAGAGAAGATTCTTTTGTATTGTGATAGTCAGAGTGGCCTTGGCATATTGCAAGGAATCCAGTGTTTCATTCAAGAAACAAAACATATAGATGTTCAGTATCACTTTTGTTTCGCGAAGTTTGGTGGAAAGATGGAAGTGTGGATTTTCAGAAGGTTTTCACACAAAGGAAAAACCCAGCAGATGCTTTAACCAAACCAGTCAAACACTGATAAGTATATATGGTGCAGATCCTCTTGTGGCTAGCAGAAACGTAAGCAGCATGAAGATGGCCAAGTATCGAAAGGATAGAAGAATCACAAATGATGAAGTGTGAAGACTTGATTCAATCATCAAAGTCTTCAAGTGGGAGAATGTGAAGATAGGTGGAGGTGCTACCTTTGGTACCTTTGGAGGTGCCTACCTTGGGTGGGGTGCCTTAACCAACTTGGCCACTTGCTCTTGCATGGATGCTTGCCTATAAATAGGCAATGCATCCAAGCATTAACAACATCACAAGAAAGAAAGAGAGAAAGAAGAGAGAAAATAATACCACAAAGTTGTGAGGTATTTGTGAGAGAGTAAGTGAGGTGTTTCTCCTAGTAATAGAGAGATTCTTAGTTGTTCTCAGCTATTATTTGAGAGAGGTTGTAATTCCCCACATTACTAGTAAAATCCTTCTATACTTGCCCGTACGGACGTAGCCTAATTGGGTGAACCACGTAATCTTGTGGTGGTCACTTCTCATTTTATCTAGTCCCTTACCTTTTGTCTTGTCGGGTTTGCATGTCAGTATCCTAACAGCTTTCCCCCCCTTTTCTTTTCTTGATAGACAATAGGCATCGCTTTCTGAACACTCAAAGAAGGAATTCTGAATATCAATATGATTTTTGAGTACTGAACTTCCCTAATTATTTTTCGTTTATGAGAATTACAGAAATGGCCTCCTTAAGTGGTCATTCTTGTTTGTCTGCATAATTCGCGTGAGATTAATTCTTTAATCATGGATGCAGGCACGTTTCTGACGCTGGGAAGGCAACGAGGTGAACTCAAAACATTATGGACAATGAAAGGCACAGCCCGCTCGGATTAGCAGATGATCTCCTACCAATATTGCATAATCGAACTACTTTAGTTCCCAGCTCTATTAAACTTCTGCTTGGTCCAACATTTTTTTGTTATTTTATTATCGTATAGTTCTTAATTTCATCACAAAGAAGCCGCTCTGGGAGTCGCTTATTCCAGCATGGACTCTATACTCACCCCGGCGTAAGAACATGCAAGTCTTGCGATTTGAACGGCATGCAAAATCGTTCCTTTTTATTTCAACATGTTTTCCACTACGACACTCGATTCAGCATTTATCGATTAATATGGGTGTTCCAGAATTAAAAAGTTCAAAGATGCAAGTCATGAACAGAATTAAATCAGGGATCGAATTATTTTTCAATTTGATACCTGATTTTAAAAAGTTTTAAATTTTATCCCTTCATCTCCAAAATTAGACAAAATATTTTAATGAAAAAACATCATGTTTCCTCATATTAATGATATCATTTTCATTGCATAGAATGTGCATTCTTGATGAAATCTCTTAGAAAAATGTGGATGGAAGAAAGCTCAATTGTGAAGTTTTTAAACGTCTTTGGAGATCCAATTTCTTAAAGATAAATTTAATTGTGATATATGGCTCATAATTTTGAATATTTATTTAGCCTTGTCTATATGAGTAGGCTTCAACAATTCCATAATAATAATAATAATAATAAGAAGAAGAAGAAGAAGAAAGTTTTGATGGCAAGTAAATTAATTAATGATGAAGTGGATATTTAAATAAACAATGTTTAAAAGAAAGTTTTGCTAGCATTGTTGTGTCTTTATAACATCTTGATATTTTAATAAGAGATTGATTGGGTGATTAAAAAAGGTTTTTTATTATTATTTATTCAGGAGCATGTGTGACTAACTTTGCAAATCATTATTACTTAAGATAGGGTAGTTGGATAGGATACGAATCAAATAAGAGCAAGTTGTAGGAATGAAGAAACTTTAAATTAGTTACTTATTCATTTCCTCAAGGACAAAGATTACCTTCTTTTTTGGGAAACTTTAGGGTGCACTAGCTTGGGTACCAAGCAAAGAAGAGATGCCAAATAGTAAAAAAATACAGCTAGCAAGATTGAATTGGCTATCCTTTTTCTTGATGGCGAGGTTTTTCTTTTCTTTTTTGGACATGATTCCTGATGGTAATTTTGTGATTTTTGGTTTTCTTTAGAGATTTTTTCTTAAAAATATATTTTATTAGGTGGTTACTTTCATGAGGGGATTTATTGAATTTTACGCTATTATTATTTTTGGGGTTAAAATGGTATTAAGAAATTGGAATCCTAGTTCAAAAGAATTCACCAAAAGACAAGCAATGCTCTAGTTCAAAGAACATGCCACTTTTGAGCACATTTGGCTTCTGATCCATTACTTTCAATGAATTTAAGTTGTGTTTTAAAGCATGAGTGATATTAATGAATCCCCAAGTCACTTGAAACATAACACAAAATAGTTTCCTGATCAAATTTGCCGAGGTTTAAAAACTTGGTCACAACATGAGATAATTATATGCTAACAATGAAGTTTCTTCACCTATGACAGATTACAACTAATAGCCACTCCTTTAAACTTGCAAAATGAATCTTTTAATCTGATACTTTGAAAGCAAAATCATGATTTACACTTTCTATGGAATAACCACATTGATTAAACCAACTTTTTTGGCAGGGCTAAGGGGTAGGCTGCTAAGAATTTAATCGAGAAGCATCAAGTTAAAGGGCTAAGGTTTCATGCCCGCGCGATGCCGCGGGCTTGTGGCATGCTTGTGTATTATCGTGGATTTGTGAAAAAAATCATATAAAAAAAACTGTTATCATCCATAATATTTTAAAAGAAAAAACTACAAATCTATATTCTCAACTAGCTCAATATTAGAAAAACAAAATCGACAAAAAAAAATATGAAAAAAAAGAAAAAAAAAAAGAATATGACAATTTTGGAAGAAAAAAAAAGCAAAAAGCAAATAATAAAAAAATGAAAAAAAAACATGTGGGGAAAGTTAAAGCTAAATTTTTAACCAGCTCAATATTAAAATCATTTAAAAAAACACTGTAGCAATCTATAGTGTTTTGTGAGGAAATATATAAAACATTATCAAGACCCAAACTACAAGTACAAAAAAAATTACAAGCCCAGATGAAGCAGGCCGAAATCAGAAAACGAGCCCTTTAACTGTGCACGGAAGTATCAGAAAGGATTACTTCCTTGGGAAATTCTTGGTTAGAAAAACAAATAATAGAAGATTGTTAGGCTAGATAGCGAATATATATATATATATATATATATATATATATATATAATATATATATATATATATATATATATATGTTAAATACTTTGATAAACAATCTCTCGATCGTCCTCTCCAAGGAAAAAACCCTAGCTATTGTCCGTGATGTTCTCCCAATATCATTGGTAAACAACCTTTCATCTTTCTATCTCCTTCCATTGTTCTATGAATTTGACTGTTTTTTAGCTGTTTGATCTTGGTGGTCTTTTAGTTGTTTGATCGTTTTGGTAACTGTCAAAGTAATTTTTATTTTAAAATATATTAAAATAATTATTTATTTATTTTTTAAAATCAATACATTAAATAATATAAAAACAAAAAAAAAATCATTTAAAAAAATCATTTTTTTTAAAAAAACGTTTTTGCAACCGGAAAAACAATCTGGGCGTTACACACCGTAGCAGCAGCAGAGTGACTAGTGAGTGGCGGCTTTTTTTTTTTTTTTTTTTTCCCTTTGAGAACTTTGAAGGGTTTTTGCCTTTTTATTATTTTAAATTTAATTCTTTTAATGGTGATTATTAATAACGTGGATTTTAACGGTTAAATTATTTTCAGGTAAACTATATTTTTTATCCTCGTAGATTCATCAATTCTCATTTGTACCCCTTTTAGTTTAACTTTTCTTAAAACTACCCCTATTGTTTCAAAAAGATTCAATTTGCTCTTTATTACTCATAACTAACAAAAGATTCTACTGTATAAAAAAATAAAAAATTGATTCATATTTTTATTTTATTTTTTCTTCTCAAATACCCATACATGATATATTATATATTCCTTTGCAATTTGTTCACCTATAATCTAATCAAAGATAAACTATTCATGTCATAATTATAATAGAATCATTTTGCAATTCCCCATGTAGAGATAGCATCCCATTAGGCTTTCCCCTATTGGAAATCTGATGTAGTTATTTTAGATCCATTGAATTAATCAGCCATCCCTTTCACCACTGTATTTTTTATTCTAAAAAAGATTTTTATAATTTCTCTAAACAAAAAAATCATTTGTTCACGACTCACGCCAACAACCAGCATTTAAGAATAAACAGATTATTGTTTACATGTTCTTAAATTAATATATTAATCTCATAGAAATTTCTCAATTTTTAAATAAATACTTGAACTAGTCTAAGAAACTGAATGGATCATCATAAGCACATGTGGTAGCTCTTCCACAAATCTGCAATTAGTAAGTTGAACTCCCAATAATTACGTTTTAAAGGCTGACTAAGGGATAATAGTCCACCCAATAGCTTGAACAATTTAAAGCAAAGGTAAATTACAAATACAATTAAACATAATTACTAATTAACAGCTATCAATGCAATTTTTTTAATACATGCATGCAAAATGAAGCCCAACAGTACTGTTGTGAGTAGTAACTTGTTTACATTATAATAGAATCATTTTGCAATTTCTTCACTTTAATTCAGTTAAAAATAAATCATTCATATTGTCGTTTTGGTTAATTAAGGGGATCTCATCGGATCACCGGCCATCATTCTATGTTACTGGAATATCAAGTCTGACTTCTTAAATCAAAATGCTGGCGTGATTTGGCATGGTTAATTTCAATTAAGCAATGAAATATCTTATTGCTTGAGAGTTTTCATGCGTATGCATACACAAGCCTAAGCTTCGGATCTTAACTGAGATGCAAGGTGCAAGATTTCCATCACATAGAATTTCATTTAATACAAAGAAAATCAATAATTCTTTTTTCAATTCAAACTTGGGCATGACTTGAACTTTGAGGCCTAACCTACCCTTTAATGTCTTTTAACATTTCAGAGTTGAATGTCATCAAGGTAAAATAAAGAAAAGGAAAGATTCCAATCAATAATCCTTGTACCAGGACTGCTATCCATTATCTTTGATGAAGAGAAAAATATAAACTCCCTAGTTGGATCATCAAACTTGAATCCACTTATCAAAGTTGATCCCAGATCAAGAAGAACAACTATAAAAAAAAAAAAAAAAAAACTAAATTAAAGATCAAAAGGAACTTAGCTCAAGAACTAGATTCTGAAGATTACTTACATATCATCCATGAACTTGACAGAGACCAAGACACTTGTGATGAGCAATCTATGCACATTGAAAGAATTGAGAGGAAAACAGGATTGTCTCTGAGAAAACCGATCAAGATACACATAAGCAACAACAAAACAAGAGGGGCTACAATTTGAATACTTGAAGATTCTCTCAAGATAGTTTTGAATGGATATAGTAGGTCTGGTTAGGCCATGAAAGATTGAGGCTTTCTGGGGGTATAACTGATGGCTAATATCATTAGATTCTGCTACTCTTTGAAGAAGAGAAGAGAGGAAAGTTATGACCTTAGGCATCACTGCAGTCTCTGCTAATTCTGCCATTCTTGTTTGGTTTACTTTGGTTGTTGTGTGTAATTAGCTGTGTTTTATAAGACACCACCTCCTGTCAAACGATTTTATTGCTAATTTTTTTCTCTTTCCAAGTTTACTACTATGTAAGAGGGTGGCTTTATGCATCTCCCTAGCTTTTCGAACAATGATATACATATTATTTGTCCACTTGGGAATTTTAGTATTGTTTGATTATTTAGTGTTCTAGTATTATTTAGGAATATTAGTATTTATTACCTAATAATGACATTAAAATCTTAACTTTTTTATATAGAATTAAGACTTATTAAGTTTTTTTTATTTGGTTTGCGAAGTATGAATAAGATTTTCCTCATCCCCACATAAAACTCTTGCAAATCTCCTCAATATCCTCACAAGTGCCTTTGGGAAGGTTAGCAAAATGCACTGTATACATGATCAGCATGGCTTCCAGAACTGGTTAGGAAAGAGATATCCTCCCTGCCAACGAAAATCTGTCCACTTTCCATCTGGCTAATCTTCACTTGTCTTAATCAACAATGTGACAGAACGTGTACTTGGTTGCTCGCTGGTGAAGCAAGGGCACCACAAGATATCTCCCAAAATCAGTGGTCCTAGCTAGTAAAACCACTCTTTTTAACAACAGAAGTGGCTGGCAACATGCTGAGATTCATTAGGGAAGAAAAAGATTTTGGTCGTAGGACCACTCACATTCTGATCACCGGCCGGAAGCATCACAAAAATATCCAAACAACCTTGTATAGCTCAAATCTGATCAATAGAGGCATCGGAATCGTTATGACAAACCATAACCGCGCGCATCAACATGAGAAGCTTCTTGGCCTCCTGGATCATAAATTAACTGTGTTTTTTCCACCATGGAAATTTCCTCATCCTCCATAGCAACCTTACCTCACTAGGACTCTGCTCTCTTATGGTGGCTTTGGAGGGTTCAGGGGTAAGAAACATCTTCATAAGAACAAATTAAGTCTTTCGCGTGCTACTTCCTCCCTCACATCAACCTCCAGCACATTGCCCATACCATCCATGCCACAAACATCTTTCCCATCTAAGGAAAAGGATTCATGTCTTTTTATTACTGCATGCGACCAGATCAATTCCTCCATAGTTGTGGTATTCTCAAAAGCCAGGTTCTTGCCCATGACTCTCGCACAGTCCTTGCTTGAGTATGGATGTCCAAGTTATATAGATTTTTGTGGTTGGAGCAGTAATTAGACATCATTATAACTCCTAATTTATTAGTTTTTTTTAATAATTATTGTTGTAAACCCATGATTTTGTCTTAACATCAAAATCATGACAGAGATGTTCCAACAGATAATTGGATTCGACAAGTGATTGCATATCAAAGGTGGGACGTGAGTAATTATTAGGGATAATTGAGAGTTGAAAAATAAATAAATTTGTCTAACTTGTAAAGACATCTAATTAATGCTGCTTTCTCTCTTTTGGTGGATGAGGTTGGCAAGAAAAGGAATATCGTGACATTTACGTCCCCACTGGTTTTATATCTTGTTTCTCATGGCACCAAATTTGGGTTGGAATTTGAGCTTGAGAGGGAAAGTTGATGTCAATGCTGTGTTTGCATAGTCCTGACGGGCAAAGAAATCATAGTTAAATTTCTGAATATGAGTAGAACGTGTTGTGGACTCAATTATGAATCGGTTTTACACAGTAAAATTAGTGAAAATGACCTGAGTGTAATTTATCTCCTTCGACTTAATATCTGGACTAACAGTGATTTACTTTCCCAGTTGAAGTATAGAAGTTGTTTGATACAGCATATGCAAACTGCATGATTATTTACTAAAGTATTTCATAAATTCTTAAATATTAGTTTTCTTGATACGTACCCTGCATAGTATTAACTTTTATATAATATTTTTCTCTAATGAACACATTTTCTAGGAATTATTTATAAATTAATAAATCTATATTTCTATAATATTCAATTAGCATCAACAATTCTTTCTTGATTTATCGGTTTATATATTTTTAAAATTCTTATTAAGCATAAAAAAAAACTTTTATGTTTCTCAATAAAAAAATTATGATACGATCAAACATATTCATAACATTATTATATTTTTCTATTATGGAATTAATTTAAGATCCTATTTAGGATACAGCGTTAACAATTTTTTTTCTGATATTTATCAGCACATAATTCTCAATTTTTTTTTATTTGCATTTAAGTTTTTCTTATATAAAAAAATACATTGACAGCACTTTTGTGTAAAAAAAATTAGTTTGATTTATAGATAAAAAAAATATATATTTATATACAGTAGTTTTTTAATTAAAAAAATAGAATAGAGTTGTCATAATAGTAGCAAATTAGGTGAAATTGGATTCTACCAATGCTTCTCAGCCACCTGCTTGATTGCATTCTCCAATTGCCCAACTGGCTATTGCTAATTCCTCAATACAAGACTTTTTTGCCATTGCCTTTCCTAATGTTGTCGAAATCCTCCATCTTTCTTTCACTTTAAACAATAAACATCAACATTTTCTTTACTCTATCATTAGAAAGATTTTTATATGATCATTTAAAATTAAAATAAATCAACATAACATAATGTTTTTAAGAGATTGTTAACTTTTATTTTTCTCCGATATTTCACTATTTTGTCTTTTAAGTATTTACAAAATAATATGAACTCAATTTTTTAAAAAAAGACAAACTCAAAATTATCAAATCAATCTCCCCACCACCATGTTAATAAATAAGAGCCTATTTTTGGAATTTTCAACATTTTTCAATCAAATAATTTATATCATGGAATAACTCTATTTATGAAATCAAGAAACATTTCATGTATGTCAGGGTCTTCTTTTTTTTGTTGATCATAATGAATCTCATTTTTTGTTGATCATAATGAATCTCATTAATGGATTGTTGACTTCCTCCTTGAGTGGTGTAGCCACTTGATGAAGTCTCCCCTTGCTCATATCTGTCCTTGAGAGACAGCTTTGCTTGTAAGGCATGCTCAATTGCCTTATCTCCATTTCGCTTTACAATCTTCTGCTCATGAGCTTGCAAAGAACCCATAAGCTCATCAACCGTCAACTTGTCCACATCTTTGGACTCTTCAATTGCGACAACAACAAAATCGAATTTTGGATCTAGGGATCTCAAAATTTTTTCAGTAATTCGAGCATCGATGATGGCTTCTCCATTTCTCCTCATCTGGTTGACTATCACCATAATCCTTGTGTGATAATCAGAAATAGACTCCGAGGACTTCATTTGCAATAGCTCAAAGTCACCTCTCAAAGATTGAAGACGAATCTTCTTGATTCTGTCAGCACCTTTGTATTTCTGTTGGAGAGCCTCCCATATATCATGTGACGTTTCAGCGGAAGCTATGATCTCGAACGTATCTTCATCAAGACCTTGGTAGATGATGGTCTTGGCTTTGTTGTCCTTCTTTCTGTTGACTTTCAAGGCTTGCTTTTGTGCCTCTTGTAAAGCATCTTCTCTTTCTTTGGACTCTGGTTCATCATAACCAGTTTGTACAATATCCAAACACTCTTGTGACCCAAGAAATGCCTTCAATCTGATGCACCAACTATCATAGTTGTCTTTGGTCAGCTTTGGAATGAGTGTATGTGTACCTTCTGTAGTCATTTTGCTCTTTTAATGACTATATCGCCTTCTGGAAGCCGAATTTGGCCAAACGGACACTGTAGATCGATCCGGAATGGTCCAAATAGTAGGGAACCGGTCTGACTTTGTTGAAATCGGGTCCGAAAATGGGTGAACCGGTCAACAAATCACTTCTGTACGGCGGGCGGTTCGCTGGGTTGAACCAGGAATATTCTGTGGAATATTCTAGGAATATTCTGGGGAATATTCCTTCGGCTCGGCTGAGGCTTGAAAGCGGCTCGGCTCGGCTCGAGGTACGGCTCGGCTTGTGGCTCGGCTGGACTCGGCATATACGGCTCGGCGCGGCTCAATATATGGCGCGCGTGTGGCTCAGTCGTCTTCAACCTCGGGGCGCGTGGGATGCGCGTGGGCGATCTGGCTGAATATTCAGGCGGCGCGTGTGGGATACTCCGAACTCCGATTTGGCTGATTTTTGCGGCAGGGAGTTCGTCTTGATGAGCTATACACTGTGGTATGATCAAAACTTGTTTTGAACAACTTTGAAAATTCGGATATACCCCAAAACACTTCTGTTTTCCGACGAACGGGGCTCTGATACCAATTGTTGGTGGGAGAAACCACTGGTGGTGGCTTTGAAACACTCAGAGGGGATAAAACACACTGGTTTTATTACAAAATCCGAAGCTTACAATTAAACACAAAAGCTTAACAATTACACGCCCTTTCTCTCTCTCTTTCTCTTTCTAGTGTTCCTCTCAATTCTCTCCACACATATAACATAAGCTGGGCACTCTATTTATACACGAAATCAAAACAAGAAAATTCAACCTTCAAGTGTGAAGGCGGCTGGCGGCTGTGGCAGCTGTGGGGGCGGCTGGCGGCTGCGGCTGGTGGCTGGCGGCTGGTCGGTGGCAGCTGGTGGTTGCCTTCCTTGACCATCTAGAGGTTGAGTTTAATTCAACAATTGTGTCCGGGCCACCATGGTGCAGGAGTAGAAAAGGTGCCCAAATTAAATGCCTGGATGGAATTGTTTGCTTTTTTAGAACCGTCACCTAATGAATCTCCTTGGCTCCTGGTTAGATTACCAAGGGCAACAGTTGCCACCATATCTGCTGATAGGTATGCAGACCAAACGAGAATCCTGATCCAGTTTCTGGCAGTGGTCTTACGTTGAGAACCAAATACGATGAGGATTGTTTGTAGTGAGAAACTAAGCAAAACCATTCCTCGAATCTCCCAATTGTTCCACAATTTAAGACTTCTTCAGGCAATTGCTTAAGCATTGGATGTTTTCCTCAGCAGTGGAAACTAGTTTCTCTCGATGAACCCTGAAGAAAATGTTCTGTAAGATGAAAAGTGAAAGTGGATATCTCCAAAAAAATATCTGAAAACGGGTAGTGAAAAGCTTGCATGGCCAGCTTTTGCAAACCATAATTACATATACAAGGAAGAATTTGGTACTTGGCTTGAATACGAAGGAATGAAGAGACGCTAAACAGTAATAAAGAGACTTTACAGTTGTTGTCTTCACTCCTTTTCTTTTCTGGATAGACAATAGACAGCTTTTTGGACTCTTAAAAGAAGGAATTCTGAATATCAGTATCATGTTTTAGCGCTAAACTCCACAAAGATTTGAATATGTGACTACTTTAAGGGATGACAGTTCATCCAACAGCTTGAACAATTTAAAGCAACAGCTTGAACAATTTAAAGCAAAGGTAAATTATAAATACAATTAAACACAATCACTTATTAACCGTTATCAATGCAATTTTTTCAATACATACATGCAAAATGGAGCCCAACAATCCTGTTTTTAGTAGGAATTTATATAAGTTAATTCACTTAAATAATTATGGACACAACGCATAACAAAAGTTACTACTCTTATTCCATGCTTAAATTGATCTCATTATTTCAGTTAATCCTTTGATCATCAGTTTGTGCTGGCAAACTTCTTGGATGTGAATCAACTCCTTGCTATGGAGCTGATGCCGTTAAAGAAGATCTCAGTTGCTCAAGCTCTCGATTTTTATGCTCAAGCTCTCGTTGTTGATGCTCAAGCACTTGATCTTTATCTGCTACAATCTTTTTAAGTTTTTCCAACTCCTTCAAAATAGCAATATTGTTAACTCGACATGAGTAATTAACAAATATTTGATTAATCTATGCAAATTATTCTTATTTAAAAATAGAAATTAGGAGTCTCAAGAATTTAATTTAATTTCTCGTTTCAATAAAGGTAATTTGACTAATTTCCCGATATTAATTGATTAAAAGTTGCTATCTAATTAAGTACAGTAATCTTGTTTTATATGCATGCATGCATGCTGTTCGAAGTAGGCAAATTAAGCGCAACTTATGCAACACTGGATAAAAAAAATGTACTATTAGAAAATAGAACAACACAACGTGAATATCAAAAATAGCTTATAATATTAAGATTATTAGTTAGACAGAATATTAAAAATTCATTTTATGAAGTATAAAAATTCAACAAGGCTAGACTTTTTTGTACTACCTTCCATTATTTGAAAGGAGATATGTATGGGTGTACTTTTTTTTTCTTGGAAGGTAATACAATCAAACAATTTGAATATAAAGATAGGTAGAGTATTATATATCTGATCTATATATTGGATCTCCATTTTCAAATTTACATGTATATTTAATTATTATATATATTATTTAAGAATAATTTTGTGAGATAAGTGTAAAGTATTTTGATTTTTTTATGGACAATACACTTTTTTTTAATTAAAATGTACCATGCAAATAATTGTATCATGAATCTTTATCCAATAAAGATAAGTATGGAAAACTAAACAATTTGAATCTTTTTTTAAAGAATTGTATCATGAATCTTTAAAATTACCAATGTTGCCTTAATCGTTAAAAAGGTTACTGTTTAAAGTTGGTTTTGAATATTTTTTATTTTTGGAAATGTTTTTAAGTGTTTTTATGCAAATAATAACATCTATGGGTATATGAGAGGAAGTAAAAGAGAAATGTAAGGAAAAGTGAAAGTTTTGATAGTTATTTAAAAAAAAAAAATGGAAAGTATTTTAAAAAAAAAAAAACTATACGATAAATTGAAAGGTTTTAAAGTATTGAGATGGAAGTGGAACATACCTCATTGGGACTCAACCCTGACATGGTTGTAATAACTCCAAAATATTTTTTTTTAGCCTGTGTATATTCTTGTAGCTCCTCCTTTTTGTTTTCGTTGAAGATTGCGGTGAAACATCAATTAATTTATTGTCAGAAATTGAAATAGTTATCCGTTAATAAAAGCAAATATCTAATATTAATCATTTATTCCAATTTTTTATTAGACACAAAGGCATCAATAAAAGCAAATATCTAATATTAACCATCATCTAACCGTTTTAAATTAAATGACACCCAATTAAAATCACTTCATTAATAAAATGAAGAAAAAGAAATGATAACATTCAAATGGAATTTCCAAAATAATGAATATAACAAACATATATAAATTGAAATAATCTGATTTGTTATTTTATTCTGACGCCTAAAAAATGCAGTATCTATCTACGTACTTGAGAAGGATTTTTGGTATACTTACCTCTGTCAAAGGAGACAATCTATCTGGTTCTTTATATTCGTACTGTTCGCTCAAGCCAAGATGTAGCATGAGAAGGGAGACATGAGTGAGTAACTCTCCACCTCTTCTCAGTTGTTGAGTATGTTCTTTCCATGGACAGTGAGCTGCTGCATAAACAACCATTTCTACCCAAACTTCATTTATCATCTCCTGTCGCTTCTCAGGTCCCAGTGAAAGCAATTGTCTGGTGAGCCTATCCACACCACGTAACACTGACTTTTCTATTTTCCAGAGACCTTGAAACCGTCTATCATCATAACCATGTGATTCATTGTTGCGCCAGTCTCGTAAGGTACGTTGATATTCCTTATCATCAACATCACGATGTTTTAGACCCCGCAAGACTCGCAAGGTATGTTCAAATCCATCATCATCATCATGACCATGATATATTGTACTCCGCAATTCTCGCAAGGTTGCTTGATATGCCTCATCATCACCGAATCCTTTAGAGAGCATATTTGGTCTTATCACCAAAAGATACATCATGTATTCAGATAGGCATCTGCTTCTTTCATATTCTGTGGAGACATTGCTTCCATCTTTATCAAGAAGATAACAAAACTCTGTTGTGAAATGCCAGACAAGAATGCTCCGACTGAATTCTACTTCAGTTGTGCACCACTTGTAGTCCCTTAACAGTCCCTCTCTTTCTAGCACACCATCTCCCCTCTTACCAATTATTTTACTTCTGACATTTTTATCAAAGACATTTAAATCTTCCTTAATCTTCTGAGATTTCTCTCGAAGACGTTTGAAAATGAGACCCTGTAGATCACCATTCAAATCTTTCTGATTCACATGCAGCTGCCTCATCATTTCATCAACTCCCAGCAATCCCAAGCATTCAGGTGGCTCGCTTTCTTTAGAAGAGTTATACTGTGATATGGATCTCGACCACCTCTCGCTTCTAGTTAACTTCCTTATCAGAGAATAAATTGCACCAGTCAGGCCGTTCCCTCCTTTATCAATCAGCCAAATCATTGTCCAGTCAGACAAAGAAAGGCATAAAAAAGCATAAAACTCGAGAAAAACTGCGGTCGCAAACAATAAATATGTAATTGCAATGTCGGTCGTTGAGTAGTCATGCTTGTCAATCTTGACCTGGAAGGTAATAAACGCAGTAACAGAGAGCAGAGAGCTGATACAGCGAAGAATGATTCCGGCACGGGAGTAAATCAGAGGCGCTTTAGTATAAAGCATATCATATATCAATCCAAGCTCAGCCTCTACCACCTTGAAGGCACCGTCTGCTTCATTCTTGGAAATTAGCTCCCTGCTTCTTATTAGTGAATCAATGCCAGGGACATGATCCTGCATCATGAACTTGGATATATTAGAAAAAACATAAGCTTGAAGAAGATAATTTTCCTGGAGGTCTTGTGGAGGAGTTTTTGATATTATCGAGCCATGATAAGAAAGCCAAAAATTTAAGAGAGAAGAGTTTTTCAAACTCTTGGAGCATGAAGACCAGAGCACCCAAGTCCTCTCTGCGTACTTTGCAATGCCAACAACGAACATTGGGATTGCTATGAATGAGAGGATACCGCTACCCCAGGACCTTGAGAAGACATAAAAAGCCACTCCGACTTGGAATACAAGACCAAGTAAATGCCTTAACCACAACTCGTTATCTTCAATTGAGTATGCAGTGATTGTGTCTGGGCCACCAAGGTGCAGGAGTAGAAAAGGTGCCCAAAATGCCTGGATGGAATTGTTTGCTTTCTCTAAACTGTCACCTAATGAATCTCCTTGGCTCCTGGCTAGATTACCCAGTGCAACAGTTGCCACCACGTCTGCTGATAGGTATGCAGACCAAACAAGAATCCTGATCCAGCTTCTGGCATTGGTCTTTCGTAGAGGACCAAATACGATGAGGATGGTTTGTAGTAAGAGACTAAGCAAAACCATTCCTTGAATCTCCCAATTGTTCCATAAATTTAAGACTTCTTCAGGCAATTTTTTAAGCATTGTCATCTTTTCCTCAACTATGGAAACTAGTTCTCTCGATGAACCCTTGAAAAAACTATTTTGTAAGATGGAAAAGGAAATGTGGATATATTTGAAAAAATCTCTTAAAATGAATAGCGAAAGGGCTCTTATGAGAAAAGAATTCTGCACTAGACTTTGGGTAAGGTATCATAAAATAGGAGTTGCTGCATGTTGTTGTTGCAGCATGCAAAGAAAAGGTATGGGATGCATTACAAATTAATAAATGGAAGTGAATTCTGGGATATATCTCCTTTAACTCAAAGCTTCCATTACCAGCTTTTGCAAACCATAGTTACATGTACAAGCAAGAATGTGGTACCTGTCATGGGTACAAAGCAAAGAAGAGATGCTAAATAGTAAGAAAGAGATGCTGCAAGAATGAAGAGACTTTAAACTAGTCGCTTTCCCCCCTTTTCTTTTCTTGATAGATAATAGGCATTGCTTTCTGGACACTCAAGGAATTCACATGAGATTAATTCTTTAATCATGGATGCAGGTACGTTTCTGACGCTAGGAAGGCAATGAGGTGAACTCAAAACATTATGGACAATGGGAGAACCTGAAAGGCACAGCCCGCACATCCAATTTCAACCCCTTGGCTCTCAATAAGCATGTAAATTTGATGCGCCCCTCTAGCTGTTTTGGTTTTAGTTTTAGTATACAAAAGGAGCTCGTAAATGTTACCTATATAAGTTGTAGGAGAGCTTGTAATATTTTTAGCCATTAATCGAAGTGAGAGTAAAATCAGCTTGACTAATTGCGAAGGATCTTTATCTCCGCTCGGATTAGTAGATGATCTCGTGCCAATATTGCATAATCGAACTACTTTAGTTCCCAACGCTCTTAAACTTCTGCTTGGTCCAACATGTCTTGTTATTTTATTATCGTATAGTCTTAATTTCATCACAAGAAGCCGCTCTGGGAGTCGCTTATTCCAGTATTGACTCTATACTCATCCCCAGTATAAGGACATGCAAGTCTTGCGATTTGAATGGCATGCAAAATCCTTCCTTTTTATTTCAGCATGTTTTCCACTACAACACTCGATTCAGCATTTATCAATTAATATGGGTGTTCCAGAATTAAAAAGTTCAAAGATGCAAGTCATGACAAGAATTAAATCAGGGATCAAATTGTTTTTCAATTCGATCCCTAATTTTAAAAAAAAAATTAAATTTTATCCTTTTGTCTCCAAAATTAGAAAAATATTTTAATGAAAAACATCATGTTTCCTTCACATTAACAATATCGTTTTCATTGCATAGAATGTGCATTCTTGATGAAATCTCATAGAAAATGTGGATGGAATGAATAACTCAACTGTAAAGTTTTTAAACTTTGGAGATCCAATTTCTTGTAGTTAAATTTAATTGATATATGCCTCATAATTTTGATATTTATTTAGCCTTGTCCCTATGAATTGGCTTCCACAGTTCCAAAATAATAATAATAATAATAATAATAATAATAATAATAAGAGATGTTGCTGACAAGTAAATTAATTTAATGATGATGTGGATAATTTAAATAAACAGTGTTTAAAAAAGAGTTTTCCTAGCATTCTTCTTGATTTCATAACATCTTAATTTTAAGAGATTAATTGGGTGATTAAGGAGGCTTTTATTATTATTTCAGAGCATGTGACCAACTTTGCAAATCATTATTACGTACGAAGCAAATAAGAGTAGGTTATATGAATGAAGAAACTTTAAATTAGTTGCTTATTCATTTTCTGAAGGACAAAGATTGCCTTCTTTTTTGGGAAACTCTAGGGTGCACTGGCTTGGGTACCAAGCAAAGAAGAGATGCTAAATAGTAAAAAGATGCAGCTAGCAAGATTGAATTGGCTATCCTTTTTCTTGATGGCGAAGTTTTCTTTCTCTTTGGACATGATTCCTAATGGTAATTTTGTGAGGTTTGGTTTTCTTTAGAGAATTTTTCTTAAAAAGATATTTTATTAGGAGGTTACTTTCATGAGAAGATTTATTGAATATTACGCTATTATTATTTTGGGTTAAATGGTATCAAGAATTGGAATCTAGTTCAAAAGAATTCACCAAAAGACAAGCAATGCTCTAGTTCAAAGAACATGCCACTTTTGAGCACATTTGGCTTATGATCCATTGCTTTCAATGAATTTAAGTTGTGTTTCAAAGCAGGAGTGATATTAGTGAATCCCCAAGTCACTTGAAATAGAACACAAAACAGTTTCCAGACCAAATTAGCTAAGGTTTAAAAACTTGGTCACAACATGAGATAATTATATGCTAACAATGAAGTTTCTTCACCTATGACAGATTACAACTAATAGCCACTCCTTTAAACTTGCACAATGAATCTTTTAATTTGATACATTGAAAGCAAAATCATGATTTACACTTTCTGTGAAATAGCAACCTTGATTAAACCAGCTTTTTTGGCAGGGCTAAGGGGTAGGCTGCTAAGAATTTAATCGAGAAGCATCAAGTTAAAGCTGCTACCAAGGTTTCAGGTCACCGACTGGGCTTGCAGTCCACTTTAAGATCTTCTTACTTGACTTATGGTAAACACTTGTATCCTGAGGCAATTTTCGAGCAAGTCCATTCAAAACCTGATGGAAAGCATCTCCTGCTTGAGCAAGTTGTGGGAATAGCACTGCCTGCTTCATTAAAGGTGTTGAAAGAATGTCTTAGAAAGCTGCAGAAGACTAGGAAGCTTATGATCTGGCTAACATGATGTATAGCTTATGATCAATCTTCTTTGTAAAACATATATGATGAGAACTTGTAAATGATGGATATGAAGTTTCTAATGCATAAAACATAGCATAATGTGTTAAACCAGCAAATGCTGCATCCAGCCATCAAGCAGAGAAGAAATACCTGCCAGGACATAATCGATGCATTTGAGTGCATATGCGAAGCAGTGGCCTAAATAAGAACAAAAAAAAAAAACAAATCCCCTTATTATTTGGTCAGCTCAAATCTAACAAAAAATCAAATTCACAAAATAATCCAAAAAAAAAATCAATTTGCAACGAACTCAATAATGATGAATGAAATTTTAAAAAATAATTCAAAATGAATGAAGCCAAAACCTGGTTCAACCTTTAAAATTTGTAATGCAAGTCATGGGATTGAATCACAACATAAAAAGCAAACCTGAAAAAATAACAATGAAAAATTCTAAACCAACTAAAATAATTAGGGATAAACTTAAAAAAAAAATTAAAAAAAAATTAAAAAAAATATAGATTTGTAAAGAAAAAAGAACCAAATTTGAAAAAAAAAAACCAAATTATAAGGGATGAAATTGAAAAACAATTTCAATTAAGAAAAGGATAAGAACAATTAAAAATAACAATTAAAATAATGATGTCAGTATTTGATATAAAAATAAAATGTCAATAGATGAAATCCAAAGACAAATTAATTCAATAAAAGATTCAAGAAAAAAAAACATCACAATTAAAAGAATTTGAACCAAATATAATATAAAAACAAAGTATCAAAGGATAAAATTGAAAAAAAAAAATTAACTCAAGAAATTAGTAAAGACCAAATACATTGCAATCAAAAAAATGAAGAACTAATCCTTAGGGGTAGCTCAACTTATTAGACTTTGAGTTTGCTTCCTAATGGTCACCAGTTCGAGTTCCCTCAGGGCCACTAGAGGCTTATATGGTCGTAAACTTTAGGGTCCGTGGGATTAGTCGAGGTGCACGCAAGCTGGCCCAAACACCCACATTAATAATAATAATAATAATAATAATAATAATAATAATAATAAGGAACTAATTTAACTTAGCAAACAAATAACTAGACTTTCTTTATTTCTTTATTTTTTTAATTTTTTTTTTTTTTTTTTGCAATGGCCAACATTGTTTTCTAGGAAAATAAGGGGAAAAGAGGGAGGGAAAGGAAAAACTCCTTGTTGGAGCACCTCCGTGTGCCGTCAAATAACACGCATGTCACCACCGTTACGGGGTGGTGAGACACATCGAATGTCGTCCTGTAAGGTGGCATTTGGTGTTGTTTGGGCGTTGATTAGTACTTAAAAGTGCATATTTATCAAGGTTTTATATCATCATTTTTGCACTTAAAGTATCAATAACTCCTTAACTAAAGCATGTTTTATAATAACAAGTCTGATACTATAAAATGCCCTAATATATGGAAAATGTTCATCTTAAATGCAGGCCTATCACATAAATCAAAGGATTGATTGATGAATTCAACTACTGAAATTTGTGAAGATAAAGAAAGGGTGAAACTTAGAAAAGAGATGTTGGTGCAGTCCAAACTGGAACACTGTTCGGTAATTGGGTCATATCTTGAGTTCTAGATGTCCAAATGACCTCAAAGTTTTACACAGATTCAGTAAGACATAGGCCTACAACTTTCATGTTTTCATCAAGATCTAAGAAGGCCGTTTGCAAGTCCAAATTATAACAACAACAGAGAAGTCCGAATCTGTCTTGCAGCTCAAACAATGTTCAGTGTTTGGCCCATATCTGAAGTTCTAGAAGTCCAAATCACCTCCATTTTTTTTTCCTAGAAAGCTGAGTCAATTTCCTACAACTTTCATGCTTTCAAGTGGACCCATTTCTGATGCTAGCATTTTTGTTTTATTCAGACAAGAAGATAAGGATTTTCACAAAGTCAAAAGTTGGCCACCCACTCAACAATTAGTCATCAAATCAATAATTCTGAATTTTGGCCGATAAAAAGAGGCATTTGCCATGTATTTGGGAGCTTGGTTGTTCAGATCAAGTTCATGCTCTTTATTTCTCTCTTTTTATTTTTTTTTGTAATTCTTAAGTTTTGTTTTCATTAATATCTTGTTTATGCTTTTCATTTCCTTTCCTTTACTTAGTTAACTTTTATTTTCTTTATGTTCTTGTTTTGTTTATTTATGTTTCTCTTCTTCATTATGTTTAGCTAAGTTTATTATGTCAAGGTGAAAAGGTTACACTAATGGTGTAAGAATAAGTATAGTGTAAACTCAACATGGACCTTAATGTTTAATATTAACATGTCTTATCTTTTTATCTTACTAATTCTTAATACCTTGCTTGTTAAATGGTTAATCTAGATTTGTGTTGTATAACACTTGGTACAACAAATGCTTGGCACTCTCATAGCCCAACCGTATGGTATTACCTACACTTGGGCTATGAAAGAAACTTGATTTGTTGTTAACATCAGTTAATATCATGAATTCCTGATAATATTTAAAAGTTTGGTGTTATGTAAATAAGATAATTAATATGATCATGTTAATAATTTATAATGAGCTATTAATGACAAATCATCCGATTGGAACCTCCTTCATGTGTGGTTTCCAAATTGAGTAATAAGAGTTTATACTATACTTGTTTGAAATACCATTGGTGGATCCTCTAACCTTGACATTTGTTTTTATCATTGTTTAATCTTTATATTAATCTTCCATCTCAAAGTTCTCATTAATTTCTTCCTCTTCTTCTTTATTATTATTAGTACTACTACTACTACTACTACTAATATTACTATTACTATTACTATTATTATTGTTGTTGTTGTTGTTGTTGTTGTTATTTACATTCTTGTTATATTTTATGTACGTTAAGTATGCTCTGTGTTTGATCAAGGATCCTGACATTGTTGGTCTTGCCTTGTTCATTTGCATCAGAAATCTGTTTATATTATATAATACATCTCTTTGATCTTTTCATAAACTCAGTATATAGGTTGGAAACTTGTGACCCGATCTTTTAGATCATTCTCAGGTATAACAACGCCACGTACTGAGTATTATTATTATTACTATCACTATTACTATTATTATTACTATTACTATTATTGTTACTATTATTGTTGTTATTATTGTTGTTGTTGTTGTTATTGTTGTTGTTTTATTAATTATAATTTATATAAATTAACCTCTCTGTGGTTCGATACCGGTCTTGCCGGGTTATTTATTACTTCGACACTCCTGCACTTGGGAGAAGACATCAATCTTTTGGTCGTGTCAGGCGTCGCACACCCTACCCAAAGATGAAAAGTTTTAATTTTTAATATTAATTTATTTATTAAAAGACCAAATCAACCCTAATCACATATAAGAATTATAAAAGAAACATAGTAAAAAACCTAAAAATAACCTTGTATCCATAATAATAATAATAATATATATTAGGGACATATAAAAAGGATTTTTTGAACAATAAATATAGAAGTGCTTGATGAGATCAACCAATTAGAATTACAGTAGCTTGGTTAGTGTTTTCATATAATAAGAAAGGAAAACATGTTTCCATGTATTTTTTATTTTAAAAATATAAAAATTCATTTTTAAAATTGTTAAAAAAGCATAGATATTTCTTCCCGTTTCTATCTCTTTTACATCTATCTGGGAAGAATAACCAATTGCAAACTTATATTCAAGTACATCTCAAAACTTATATGGTCATCTCTCTCTCTCTCTCTCTCCTTTTCTTTTAAACTTGACGTTCCTATATATTTTACATACTATAAGATATATATATATATATATATATATATATATATATATTATATATATATATATAACAAATGCAACTTTATCAAAATCTTAGTCTTGGGCATAAATAATATATTTTTTTTTTCAATCCGAAGCTTCAGCCAATATTTAAGAAAACTTGAATTCTCTAGTCGGATACGATGATAGCTATAAGATCATTAGACGAGGCGACTTAATTAACAGGTAGGGTAGTCCAACGAAAAAAAAAAACATAAAATACCTAAAGAAACCATCAATAAAACTTGAAAAAAATACATATAGAGTGAGGAAAAAAAAAAAAAAAAACCTTGTCCATCGAAGGCTATGTAACCCTCTTGCTTCCCTCCAAACGTTCAGAAATCCTTACTGCTACAATGAAGCCCCAATATCCTAGACGCAAGCCCTACTTATATACTAGCACTGCGGCGGTTATAGCCGAGGCAGAGGCTGCTTCCTTCCCTTGCGAGAAGTGTTTATAAAACAGAAGCGAAGCAGCCTCAAATTATTTCCTGAATAATGAATTAACACTTTTATTATTTAGCTAGGGTCCTGTTTTCTTGAAAAATAAATAAATAAATAAAAATTAGGCCCTCTGGAGAATTTATATGAGAAAGATTTGCATATTATATATCTGGTGGACGTACGGTTAGCTACAAGTTAAGGTTCTTTTTATTAGAAATGGGCCGTAGTACCAAGATAACAGCTCTAGCCCAATACTTGAGATTAATTGTGCTGGACTATGATCAGAAACTCTTTTTATATATATATATTCTATTTTAGAAGTATAAAATTTTATTTTGAAATTATATTAGAGTCATTTTATGTTCTCTTTTTAATATTTTCAATAAAATACTTTTTTTTTCTTGTCTCATTTTTTTATCTAGAAATATTAATCAAATACAATCCTAGTTTTATTTATATATAAAAAAAACACATTCTCTATATTAGTACATATATTAGTAGATTAGAAGGAATAAAATTATTTTGAATGTAAATCTCAAAATGAAAATTCAAGAAATTAAAAAATGAACATATCTCTTTAATCTTTAAACACCAGCTAATTTCCTTACAGTCATTAACCATTGTTAACAAGTGAAATCACAACACAACTCAATTTGATTAGTCTCCTACATATGCATAGATAGATTGCGCAATGCTTCTATTGCAATATTATTTTTTCTCCATGCATTTGGAAGGCTAAGCAAGATTCTGTTTTCTACTGATATTGCTTCTGTCAGCAGTCGTTCACAGTCTCTAGAAGTCTGGATTACTTGTCCCATTGAGGAACTTGGGAAACAGGGCATTGCACAGTTAAGTTCTCGTCATGTTTTACAGGGAAGATTGATCATGAGCTATACATCATGTTAGCCAGACTGTAAGGACAAAAAGCCCATCTGTACATAGCATTGATTTGCAAATTTCCAACCAAAAAGAAAAGGAGAAACACGACGAGTAGCATAAAAAACTGAGCTTGAAGATGTGTGCAGTGCCTCAAATCATAGGAAGCCAAGTGAGAGTTTCGACTCCATCATTTCAAACCAGAATGCTTATGGAAAACATCCAAGCTCTCACATGTGCATGACCCTACATGACTAGCACTACTAAAAGTCTGCTAGTTCCTTTTTTTTTTAGGTCCAACTTTCCTAACCATCCTAAATATTATCTAAACAGCAAGCTGTTTTTGATGAGTGGATTCATCTTCATTGAAGCAGCAATGGATTCATCCTAAATACTATTTGCAGAGGAGACTGAATCGACATGTCTCTCTGAAGGTGAGAGCAATAGAGGTGGAATGTGGCTGGTGTCACATTCAACTGGAAGCCCAGACCAAATAAAAAATCCACTTCAAGAACATTCATCTCTCTTGTGCTGATTCCTCCAACTTTAGCATAGAATGCGTTGTTGTAATATCTGACCAGGCAAGAACACGAAACAAAGACATATCAACGCTAAGAAAAATAAACTTTCTACATTAGTAATCTTATGTATGGTTTCCAGTTGGAATGAATGACAGACAAACAATTGAACCACCAGCCTGCAACAATGATTTTGGCAGTAAAGCACAGTGGGTATTGGCAGTCAACAAAAACAGCCGAGGCCCGAGAGGGCTGAGTATTTTAAATGGCCCAAAAAAGGAAAAATGAAAGGAAAGGAAAAAAATGCTTCTAGATACTGTGGCTTTAAACAAAATATAGAGCTTTGATTGAGCTGTCACTGACCTGACCCCTCTCTAGGATGAAAGTGAAACATGCTTACAATTTGATGGAATTTACAGGCATGCTTAAACAGACAGAGGCAATAAGTAATAACACCACAAACTTAGGTGGTATAGTCGAATCAAAGCTGGAGTTTTATACATGGGTGTCTTCTTTTTCTTGGCTGTGGCTGATTCAGATGGGATTTGTGTACTGCGTTTTGGTTAATTAAGGGGATCTCATCGGATCACCGGCCATCATTCTATGTGACTGGAATATGAAGTCTGACTTCTTAAATCAAAATGCTGGCGTGATTTGGCATGGCTAATTTCAAGCAAAGAAAATATCTTATCGCTTGAGAGTTTTCATGCTTATGTATACACAAGTCTAAGCTTCGGATCTTAACTGAGATGCAAGGTGCAAGATTTTCATCACATGGAATTTCATTTAATACAAAGAAAATCAATAATTCTTTTTTCAATTTGAACTTGGGCATGACTTGAACTTTGAGGCCTAACCTACCCTTTAATGTCTCTTAACATTTCAGAGTTGAATGTCATCAAGGTAAAATAAAGAAAAGGAAAGATTCCAATCAAGAATCCTTGTACCAGGACTGCTATGCATTATCTTTGATGAAGAGAAAACTATAAACTCATTAGTTGGATCATCAAACTTTAATCCACTTATCAAAGTTGATCCCAGATCAAGAAGAACAACTAAAAAAAAAAAACTAAATTAAAGATCAAAAGGAACTTAGCTCAAGAACTGGATTCTGAAGATTACTTACATATCATCCATGAACTTGACAGAGACCAAGACACTTGTGATGAGCAATCTATGCACATTGAAAGAATTGAGAGGAAAACAGGATTGTCTCTGAGAAAACCGATCAAGATACACATAAGCAACAACAAAACAAGAGGGGCTACAATTTGAATACTTGAAGATTCTCTCAAGATAGTTTTGAATGGATATAGTAGGTCTGGATAGGCAATGAAAGATTGAGGCTTTCAGGGGGTATAACTGATGGCTACTATCATTAGATTCTGCTACTCGTTGAAGAAGAGAAGAGAGGAAAGTTATGACCTTAGGCATCACTGCAGTCTCTGCTAATTCTGCCATTGTTGTTTGGTTTACTTTGGTTGTTGTGGTAATTAGCTGTGTTTTATAAGACACCACCTCCTGTCAAACGATTTTATTGCTAATTTTTTTCTCTTTCCAAGTTTACTAATATGTAAGAGGGTGGCTTTATGCATCTCCCTAGCTTTTCGAACAATGATATACATATTATTTGTCCACTTGGGAATTTTAGTATTGTTTGATTATTTAGTGTTCTAGTATTATTTAGGAATATTAGTATTTATTACCTAATAATGACATTAAAATCTTAATTTTTTATATAGAATTAAGACTTATTAAGTTTTTTTATTTGGTTGCGAAGTATGAATAAGATTTTCCTCATCCCCACATAAAACTCTTGCAAATCTCCTCAATATCCTCACCAGTGCCTTTGGGAAGGTTAGCAAAATGCACTGTATACATGATCAGCATGGCTTGCAGAACTGGTTAGGAAAGAGATATCCTCCCCTGCCAACGAAAATCTGTCCACTTTCCATCTGGCTAATCTTCACTTGTCTTAATCAACAATGTGACAGAACGTGTTACTTGGTTGCTCGCTGGTGAAGCAAGGGCACCACAAGATATCTCCCAAAATCAGTGGTCCTAGCTGGTAAAACCACTCTCTTTAACAACAGAAGTGGCTGGCAACATGCTGAGATTCATTAGGGGAGAAAAAGATTTTGGTCGTAGGACCACTCACATTCTGATCACCGGCCGGAAGCATCACAAAAAAAATATCCAAACAACCTTGTATAGCTCAAATCTGATCAATAGAGGCATCGAAATCGTTATGACAAACCATAACCGCGGCGCATCAACATGAGAAGCTCCTTGGCCTCCTGGATCATAAAATTAACTGTGTTTTTTCCACCATGGAAATTTTCCTCATCCTCCATAGCAACCTTACTCACTAGGACTCTGCTCTCTTATGGTGGCTTTGGAGGATTCAGGGTTTCCGAGTAAGAAACATCTGGTACAGAACCCACCAGTGTACTATCTTCATAAGAACAAATTAAGTCTTTCGCGTGCTACTTCCTCCCTCACATCAACCTCCAGCACATTATCCATACCATCCATGCCACAAACATCTTTCCCATCTAAGGAAAAGGATTCATGTCTTTTTATAACTGCATGCGACCAGATCAATTCCTCCATAGTTATGGTATTCTCAAATGCCAGGTTCTTGCCCATGACTCTCGCACAGTCCTTGCTTGAGTATGGATGTCCAAGTTATATATAGATTTTTGTGGTTGGAGCAGTAGTTAGACATCATTATAACTCCTAATTTATTAGTTTTTTTAATAATTATTGTAGTAAACCCATGATTTTGTCTTAACATCAAAATCATGATGGAGATGTTCCAACAGATACTTGGATTCGACAAGTGATTGCATATCAAGGTGGGACTTGAAGTAATTATTACCGAATAATTGAGAGTTGAAAAATAAATAAATTTGTCTAACTTGTAAAGACATCTAATTAATGCTGCTTTCTCTCTTTTGGTGGATGAGGTTGGCAAGAAAAGGAATATCGTGACATTTACGTCCCCACTGGTTTTATATCTTGTTTCTCATGGCACCAAAATTGGGTTGGAATTTAAGCTTGAGAGGGAAAGTTGATTGATGTCAATGCTGTGTTTGCATAGTCCTGACGGGCAAAGAAATCATAGTTAAATTTCTGAATATGAGTAGAACGTGTTGTGGACTCAATTATGAATCGGTTTTACACAGTAAAATTAGTGAAAATGACCTGAGTGTAATTCATCTCCTTCGACTAACAGTGATTTACTTTCCCAGTTGAAGTATAGAAGTTGTTTGATACAGCATATGCAAACTGCATGATTATTTACTAAAGTATTTCATAAATTCTTAAATATTAGTCTTTCTTGATACGTACTCTGCATAGTA